>NC_057688.1:1132415-1164915 GCF_014466175.1 Vespula pensylvanica | reverse complement strand
TTATTTCTACTTTCTCATTCGAAACGATCAGGGTTGGGCGGGTGGTAGGGTGATGGTTTCCAGGGGGTTGGCGTGTAATTCGAAGCCGGCTTAATCCGGAGCTCGCGAGCAGCTTCGAGAAGAGACCATGGAAATGTTTTCCGAAAGAGAATATTCAATTTCAACCGATCGATCCTCCTCGTTAAATTGGTACCTCTATGCGAGTCGTAAATTCCGTTGAAAATTATTCGCTTCTGCTATACAATACGGAACGCGATTCTACGTTATATATATATATATATATATATATATATATATATATATATACATATACATATATATATATGTATGTATGTATGTATGTATGTATGTATGTATGTATAGATGGACACACACATATATGTACAATTCATATATAGATAATATACATACAACCGATCATACTTATATATACTTATAGATATGCATAGTATCTTTATGATTTATATCACATGGATAAAACGTCGACAGAATGCATAAACATTCGAATAATGAGGTATATTGCAATTAATTGGAGTGCGTAGCGTGCATACAAGGAAAATTATTATTTTCAATAAGCCGACGAAGCATAAGCTTTCACTCGATGAAGTCTCAGTACCGTTTCTCCCAGGGAGAAAAAAAAAATATGAGCTTTTTCTCGTCGAAACGGCAAATATCGAATAAGATAGATAGAGAGAAAGTAAAAGAGAAAAAATAAAAGAAAAAGAGAGAAAAGCTTTGGAAAAACGCCTGTGGTTATTTAAAATTCCTATGAATGAGACACATACACCCATACACAGAACGTATTCCTACGAAATTCCTCAACGTGAAAATCCGATGAGAGCACATGCTCGTCCAACCGCGATACATCGTATCCGTAACCACAACACTTACAAACCACGTACGGAAGGCGATGAGAAAGTTTCGTCGATACCAATACACGTTCCAAAACTTGCCCCATGGATTCCAATATCGCCACCACCGAGATTAATAATGAAATTACGAATATTAACCGACCTTCTCAAATTTCTTGGATGGCGGACGTTAAATTATTAAAAACTCATACTATCGTGATTGACGTTTTTCTTTCTCCTTTCTCTTTCTCTCTTTCCTTTTCTTTCTTTCTTCTTTTTCTATCCTTTTTTTCTGTTCTTCATTAAACACAATCTCCATTGAAATTAATATTAAAAAAAAAATTAAAAAAAAAAGAAAGAGAGAGAGAGAGGGAGAAAAGAAAAAAGAAAAAATTGAAGACAGAAAGATCGTAAAGTATACATTCTATAGGACTATTGAAATAAAGCGTAAAAACTTCAACGATAACTCAACGAGTCGGTTACGCTCGGAGAAAGGCCGATGATTGTTTCACCATGGGGAGAAGAAAGAAAATGGCAAGGATAACATCGACGACGACGACGACGACGACTACGACGATTATTTCGCTTTCCCAGCAAATGGCACATAAACATAGCCACGGGGTACCATAAGGGTAAGGGCCATGGGGAAGCTAACAGGTTAACCAACTGAACGAAAGTATGATTTATAAGGGTGAACGGTCGCCGCAGAAGAAAATCTGAGTTCTTAAAAAAGAAATATATGTATATATATATGATCTATGTTCGTAATTAATAACAAAACTTTATCCTTTATAAAAGTATGTATAATTGTATTATCTGATACTTTATAAAAATCATTAATAATTCATCTAGATATACATATTTATTCGATACTTGTAATCGATCGAAATTATTCTTAAAAAAAAAAAAAAAAAAAAAATATTTACGATTACGTAAGATAATAGAAAATTAATCAAGAACGTTGATAATCTGCATATTAAAAGTTTGTCTCGATAATCTCAATAATTACATAACCATCGAAAAGTTCGTTAATTATCATTTAAAAAAATCAATCGCGAAATAATATCGATAACGAAGAAGGAAGAAAAAAAGAAAGAGAAAGGAAAGAACGGACGAATCTAATCCTAAACAAAGAAATAATACAAAAGACAATTCAATTAGTTAAGGGTTAATCTCCGGATTACACGTGAGCGCTATCGAGAGACAACTCGCATGAACAAATCCTAAGTCGACACTAAACTGTCCAAGTTTACTAAGTCCTCGTCGTATCTCGACTTTCCTCCTCTTTTCTCGTGAGATTTCTTTTTCACCGTCTGATGAGAAATAAAGTGGCCGTAAATTCTATGCCGACCAGCAAGTAGTAATAGTCCTAGTAGTCCTAGTAGTCCTCCTCCTTCTCCTCCTATTTTTCTTTCTTTCTTTCCTTCTTTTCCTTTCCTTCTTTTCCTCTTTTCTTCTCTTTCTACTCTTCTAACCAAAACTCACTCCAAACGCGAACAGAAACCATAGGAGTATTTAGACTGTTTCCTGCTACTACTCCTTACGAGGAATATCCGAGGATCGCGTATCTTTCCGCCCCACGAATTTCGGGGTCGAAGAGAAATGACCGTGAAACGGCGAACGATGCCGTCCCGAGATCGTTAAGTACATTAGGAGACCGTTACTCGCAGAAACGAAAGCTTCGTCCGGATATGCGACGTTATATTTCTCGGCAACGTTTCCAAATACTTTTCTTAACTTACGAATAAAACTTACGAAAGTAAAAAAAAAAAAAACAAAAAAATAATATATCCTTTGGAGAAATTATAACCATCCTGTCGTCCACCCCTTTCGTAGAATGTAATGGACTGTACGAAGAAAACGGAGAAGATTAACGTACGCTTGTTGCTCATCTTAATAAACACCATAATAATATCTGACAACGTATTATTATTAATCTCGAATTTCCTCGTTTTGATGGAACTCTGGTCGAAAGAAATAATGTTGTAAAATAATGTGTGTAATGTAATAAGAACGACAAAACGATTTATACATTTAATTTGTGTTATTATTAATCACGAGTTTTCTATTTCGTTTCTTTATGATATTAATTAGAGAAAGAGAGAAGTTAATTCTGTAAGAAATTCTTATGTACAATTGGAATTAGTGTTAAGTAGATAATTGTATGGTAATTTTGGCTAAGCGAAGTAATTAATTAATTTTTTAAACGAATATTGTCTTTCTTCGATTCTTTTCTTTTTTCTTTTCATTCCAACTTCTTGGATATCTCGATTTTTCTTAATAATAAAATTAAAAATTAAAAAAAAAAAGGAAGACAAAGAAAAAAAAAAGAAAACAATTTTTAACGATAAAGATTAAACGAAAGAAAGCAAATAATCATTTTCAACTTAGCCCTACCAATTTACTATTCTTCTTAATCGCAACACTCTTCATTTTCATCCCATTTTCCCAATTCCCATTATAAAGGGTCGCAACCTACAGGGCATATATCCATCTTATGACGCGACCGTATAACTCGGCCGAGACGAAATTAATGCTAGTATATAATGTACGTAAGTACATATATGTACATATACGTAACTATGTATGTATGTACACACATATATGTACATATACATAAATATCTATGTATAAACATACATGTACGCTATATAAAAACATATATGTATGCATATGTAAGTACCTATATATAAACGTATATGTACGAATACGTAAGTATGTATGTACACATATATATGTACGTATATGTATACGTTAATACGTAAGTAAGTAAGTACGTAGATACGTGTTAGGGAACCTGAGCGAACAGTTTATACATTCTTTTTTCCCCTACCCCCACCCCTCGCATAACTTCCGAGACGAACTGAATTCCATGCGCTCGGAAACCTCCCAGACTTAAAAATGGACCGGCGAGAGAAATCTCTCGTAAATCGGGTGTAAATTCAAAATTTTCCCTCGGCGACGCAGACTCGCTCGTTCGTACTCCTGGAATTTCATATAATTTCCCATCTTTCGTCCCGAACGAATTCGACATAACCATCGTATAAACGTGCTTTGAATTACATTTTGACATACATATTTGACATAATTCAATATGATAATGACCGATCCTTCGAAATTTCTTTTTCTTTTCCTTCCTTTATCAACCATTTTCACTTAACAATGAAAACAATAGCAATAACAACAAAACTAATTAACTTAATTAACATAAATTAACAACCTATGATTACGAGCATATAATTACAAGATATAATTATAATTATAAAATAATATATGCATATCATTCTAAACAAGAAATACATATACATACATACATACATACATACATACATACATACATACATATATACATGTACACGATTGTATGAAATTTGTTTCAGTAAAAACGTGCGAATGATTCATCCCTCTTTTTTGTCAGGCATCCCCTGATGACATTCGTCGAATCCGATTAATCAAATCAAACAGTCGAAACGTGGGGCCCGGTTACCAAGCAATTAAAGCTTAGGATTAATTGCGACCGCACGCTGGGAAAAATAAGTCCATAAATTAACGGCGACCGACATCGTCTCGTTCCTCTTCTCTTCTCTTCTCTTCTCTTCGCTTTACTTTTCTCTACGGCACGAATCTGGATTCTATCCGACGTTTCGTTGGATCTTGCGTGGCAAGCCACTTTCTCTCTCTCTCTCTCTCTCTCTCTCTCTCTCTCTCTCTCTCTCTCTCTCTCTCTCTCTCTCTCTCTCTCTCTCTCTCTCTCTCTCTTACTCTTACTATTTTTTCTCTTTCTTTCTCTCTCTCACAAGCCGACAATCTTTTTTCCCTTGCCACGGATAACTTATTGCTCTGACAACGCACTATGCATTTCCGAAGCGATTAAGTTGTTGCCCGTGTGCCTTTTTTACATCTCCTTCGTCTTTTCATTCCACCCCTATTCTCCACCCCCTATCACCCCCAGACTCTCTCTCATTCCTTTGAATCACCGTAACGCCGATGCCTGGAAAACTCCCTTAAAAGTCGAGACTTTCACAACGAAACCCACCCCTTCAAATCTACCCATCCCATCGTCCAATCTCTCTCTTCCTTCATCTACGTTTTTCCTCCTGACAACGAAGAATCGATTCGACTTACCTATTACTCACTCGTAATCTTGTCTCGTATAAATAGAATGTATAAATGAAAAGGAAGAGGAGAAAGAAAAGAGAAAGAGAAAAAATAACAACAATAACGAGTAGATATTCGTAATAACGAAGAAAGTTTAATTACGTTCTCGATTAAATACGGTAGATTATTACGAGCTTTTCTTCTGTCTGTCTCTCTCTCTCTCTCTCTCTCTCTCTCTCTCTCTCTCTCTCTCTCTCTCTCTCTATCCTTCTATATATGTATATATCGAATCTGTGATAGTTAATATATAATAATATAATAAATAAAATGTCGATAATAATATGATAAATAATTTGTCGATCGATTCTATTAAAAACATCTTCTCTTTTCTCTCTCTCTCTCTATCTCTCTCTCTTTTTCTCTCTCATTTATTTACAAAAGAAAATGTTTTCTTTTAAAACAGATATTTCGATTGGGAAAGAATCTGAATGAAGATTGAAACGAAGAAACGTAATCTTTTCAATGATCGCGTTTAACCAGTTTGACTTGGATTGCTAAAAGTAATAGAGAAAATTGTAAAAAAGAGAAAGAAAAAGAAAGAAAACAAGAGAGAGAGAAAATGAGAGGGCTAAGGTATATTTTCAAAGTTCTATTCCGCGTCCCGTAAAGCAAAAAGTATCGAAGGGTGATGTTCCTCCTCTCTTCCTCTTTGCCATTCGAAAAACGCTGACTGCGGAATAACCGTGCGTTCGTTCGGTTGAGGGACTACGGCGTTTTTTTATGCGACACAAAGTAGCACTTTGCCAAATGACCCGAATCTTTTTAGGGTGTCAGAGTCGCAATCACAGCGTACCGTCGTAGTTTCCGTTGTCCTCGTCATGGAATCGTGCGAATAACGAAAAAGAGAGAAAGAGAGAAAGAGAGAGAGAGAGAGAGAGAGAGAGAGAGAGAGAGAGAGAGAGAGAGAGAGAAAGATAAAAAAATCGAGAGAACCATTGACAAAGTTCGTTCGGTGTATGTACGACGACAGAACGAAAATGATGGCATTCATTTTCATGGGACGATAATAAAAATCGTTCAAAGTACACTATCTACTCTTCTTATTCCAAGAGAGAAGAGGACCATGGGAGTCCATAAAGGAAACTCGTTTCAGAATTCTCTTCAACATTTCGTCGAGCCTTTTATATATGTGTACGTGTGTGTTATGTGCATATATGTGTATGTATATATATATATATATATATATATATATATATATATATATGTAGATACATTACTCTCTCGTATTTTCATTGCTTCGCAATTTTCATCCAATCGCACGTACTATCGAAACAACATTGATATTTACGAACGATGTCGTTATATCGTATCAACGTTGAAATTCATTTCCAGATATTTTAAATCGATAAAATGAAATGTAATGATTATAGATATAACGTTATTTGTATCAACTCGTCTAATATGCGAATGCTACATATTTATTTTTATTCAAACTCATTATTCGATCATATTGGATTTTTATCAAGTTAACAATAATTATGATACGTCCGTTTTTAATTAAAAAAGCAACGAAATGAAATGAAGATATAATTATATGTTATACGTTTATATACGTTAATAAATTTGTAAAAAGAGATATGTAAAAATAACGCTACCTAATATTCACTCTTCTGCTATATGGCTGAAACTGATCTTGATGTTAGAGATGTTAAAGAAAACGATTCAAGAAATAAAAACCATCACATTGGTTATAAAATTGTCCCGCGATAATTTCTATGTGATAAATTTATTCTCTTTAAATAAATCATGTAAATAAATTTCTCAAAATTTTTATAGGACGAACTAGTACCTCGTGAGTACTTTAAAAAAGTTTCACGACGATCTTATACGCATAAAATAGTCAATGAAAGTGCTCCATAAATGATTAAAATGTAATAAAATACACTGGAGACGTACGTTAATAATTCGTAATAAGAGAAGATACGAAAGATAACGCTTACCTACTGTTTACTTTTTTCCGATCTGGCTATGACTAATCGTGAGACGTTGAACAAAACGGTGTTAGAACACAGTACGCAAGAAATCAAAACAATGTCATTAGCGGTCACATTGTTGTGCTGTAATCTCTACGTAGTTCGTCTTGAATAATCAAAACAAATGTTTTCTAAAAGTTTCTAGAGGACGAACTATTATCTTGTAAATACTTTAGAAAACTTTAATGATGATCCTATACGCATAAGATAGTACATAAAAATGCTATACGGAGGATTAAAATATCGTAGTAAAACACGCTGAAGGTATATGTTAATAAATTCGTAAAAAAAAAAAAAAAACAAATATGTAAAAGTAAAGCTTACTTAATGTTCATTCTTCTGCGATGTGGCTGCAACTGATCTTGAGACGTTTAATAAAACGATGTTAGAACGAAGTACGCAAAATTATCTAATCAACGATTGCATTGTTTCGTGATAATTTCTATATGATAAATTTATCCTTCTTGAATAAATAAAAATAAATGTCCTCTATGAATTTCTATAAGATGAACCAGTACCTAAATAAATGTCCTCTAAGAATTTCTATAAGACGAACTAATACCTTGATATTGCTTTAGAAAAGTTTAACGATGATCTTATACGCATACGGTAAAAAACAGTACTATACGAAGGATTAAAATATTGTAGTAAAATACGCTGAAGATATACGTAATAAATTCGTAAAAAGAAAATATATGTAAAGATAACGCTTACCTAATGGTTACTCTTCTACGATCTGGCTATGACTAATCGTGAGACGTTAAACAAAACGGTGTTAGAACACAGTACGCAAGAAATCAAAACAATGTCATTAGCGGTCACATTGTTGTGCTGTAATCTCTACGTAGTTCGTCTTGAATAATCAAAACAAATGTTTTCTAAAAGTTTCTAGAGGACGAACTATTATCTCGTAAATACTTTAGAAAACTATAACGATGATCCTATACGCATAAGGTAGTAAATAAAAATGCTATACGGAAGATTAAAATATTGTAGTAAAATACGCTGGAGATATATGTTAATAAATTCGTAAAAAAAAAAAAAAAAAAAACATGTAAAAGTAAAGCTTATTTAATGTTCATTCTTCTGCGATGTGGCTGCAACTAATCTTGAGACGTTGAATAGAACGATGTTAAAACGCAGTACGCAAGAAATCAAAACGATCTAATTAACGATCACATTGTTGCGCGATAATTTCCACGTGATAAATTTATCCCTCTTAAATGAATAAAAATAAATATTTTCTAGAAATTTTATAGTACCTTGTAAATATTGTAGAAAAGTTTAACGATGATCTTATACGCATACGGTAGTGAATAAAAGTGCTATACGAATGATTAAAATATAACTAGGCGATATACGTTAATAAATGAGAAAATATCGTAAAATGAGAAAATACGTAAAGGTAACGCTCACCTAATGTTTACTCTTCTACGATCTGGCGACGACTGAACTCGAGATGTTAAACAAAACGATATTAGAACTCCGTACGGAAGAAATGAAAACAATTTCATTAGCGGTCACATTGTTACACGGTAACCTCTATGTGATTCGTCTTGAATAAATCAAAACAAATGTTTTCTAAGAATTTCTATAGGACGAACTAGTACCTTGTAAATACTTTAGAAAAGTTTAACGATGATCTCCTATGCATAAGGTAGTCAATAAAAATGCTATAGAGAGGAATAAAATATTGGAGTAAAAAGATCAAAAAAGGCGACCTCGATGATAGCAGATTCACTTCTATCCGAAGTAAAGTTGAGGGGAATGGCAGGTATGCAGCAATATATCCGGTTTATAAATATTAAACCAAGATCGTACGAGGTGGCAAGTAGGCATCATAACCTTAAGACGTAACCGGGAGCAGGCATTGAAAAGGGATCATAAGGATTTGTGGAAGGTACCCCTCGTAGAACGATATTACCCTCATCTTACGAAGCGAAACCTCACGTTAGGTAGGTAGATGCGTACATCGTCTCGCATTGAATTGATGTATCCATAATATTATGATGCCATTATATATACATATACATGTATATACATATGTACTTACGTATCATACATACCTATGTACATATGTAGATATTGCATGGAAGTTGTTATTTAAAAGTTATTGTATGTTGAATATATTTGTATATTGTCTTTATATTATATTTACTGTCACACATATATTTAAAAATATCGTATATTTCATAATATATATTTATATATTTTGTTTTCTTTTTTTGTCATTGATAAAAATATAGTAATATAGATTGATTTAAAACACTTATAAGAAAGTTCACATTCTTAAAAAAATATTCTACATGTAATAGTAAATGGTACTTAAAAGTTAACTCGAAAATTTTCTAATATTAATTTACGTGAAAAATTATATATATATATATATATATATATATATATATATATACACTATTAAATAAGAAATAAGTTATAAAATATCTGAAGTGTGGGAGTATGATTTTGACAATTCCACCCTTATACGTGTATATCAGCGTGTAAAACGGAGCGTGGAAAATAAACGTGCGAGTTCACTGAACGAAACCGAGGGTGTCGATTGATTATTATATTTTCTTTTTCCTTCCTTTCGACGTTCGCGAAGGAAGGGTCTCTCGCTTTCGACTTTATTATTATCTCGAAGAAATCTCTCACGTCGAATTATCGGATTAGCGTCGAAATAGTCTATTGTTGTCGTCGGCCTCGAAAATCGTAGATACGCAATGAATAATAATCTCGAAAAGCGCATTAATTATGCACGATTAAAGCGCAATGCCAATAATTTCTCAAAACGAATTATAAGCAGAATTTGAGAGCGTTGTTGCATGACACAAACAATTTTCCAACTCAACGACGAATCGAGACGATTAATTCATTTTTTCTCTTAAATTGATCGAACGATCGATCGATCGATCGATCGAGAAAAGTTTTCTGCAAATGAACAGTTTTTGGGGTTTTAAACAAAGTAAAAGAAAATAAAGAAAAAAAAAAAGAAGAAAAAAAGCAGAACAAAAAGGGGAAGCTTCGATCCGAACGATTTTATTCGACGAGAGAGAGAAAGAGAAAAAAAAAGTTTTTCCACCCTGTACGAGTTGTACACGACTTCTGGTTATTAATTACACCGAAAATCCGATATCAAACTACCCCTCAGCTCTCGCGAAAATAATCGAGCCGATGGGGTTGGTGCACGTGCCGAGCCATTCGGTAACTTCATTTCGTAATATCGGTAATTATCGAAGGAAACGGTGTAGTAAAACTGCTTTTGATTTTGATCGAGTGTACCGTGCTTGCTTATATCTTTGCTCCAAATTTCAACCCTCTTTTTCAATCTTTTATGAACGTTACACTCGCACGTATCTACTTACCTACCTACATACATACATAGATAGATAGATAGATAGATAGATAGATAGATAGATAGATAGATAGATAGATAGATAGATAGATAGATAGATACATCGATAACAGTGAAATAAATATTATTATCATTCTTCTAAATGAATAAAACAAGATAGAATCACGATTACCATGAAAGAGTAAACGAAAACTACTTTCGAGTAGTTTATCATCGAGACGATTAACCATGAAGGAGTCTGAAGAAGAATAACGAAACGAAAATGAAAGGGATGGAAAGGTAAAACAAAGCGAAACGAAAAAACAAGATAAAGAAAAAGAAAGAGAAGAAGGAAACGAACAAAAAAAAAAGAAAAGAAAAAAGAAGAAAGAAAAGAAAAGAAAAGAAAAGAAAAGTATAAGGAATAAAAGAGACGGGTGGTAAGGAGAGAGGAAGGAAGGAAAAGGACAGAGAGGAGGTATAGAGGTAAGAATTACGAAGGCAACGAGCAGGCGGCAAAAAGGATAAGAATTCTTCGCCCAATTTACCATAAACTTCGAGGTTTATGGAAGGAAAGTAGCCGGATATTACCCGAATAGGTAGGAATGTTGGGATGGGTGGTAGTGGAATAAGAGAATATTAAGGACAAAGAAATAAAGAGAGTAAGAAAGATGTGAAAGTGAAAAGAAAAAGGATAAAGAGAGAGAGAGAGAGAGAGAGAGAGAAAGAGAGAGAGAAACATAACCGAAACTACGAGCAAGAAAGAGAAAGAAAAAGAAGAAAACAAAAAGGATGAAAGAACGAGGAGAAAAGAAAAGGGGAGGGGAGTGAGTGAGGGAGGGTGGATTGGGGTGTTATAAGCGTGGAATTAAAACGTTACTCCCACCCCATACTTTCTTTTAGTTGTGAAGAAAAGGGATGAAGAGAGCTCGTGGAAAAACCCCCCGCAGAGAATTTATGAATGCTTTATTTAATTTGGAATTCGGATTCTGCGTTTCCTGCCAGCCAACGACGATTATTTCTTATGATTGTCTCTATCTCTCTTTCTCTTTCTCTCTCTCTCTCTCTCTCTCTCTCTCTCTCTTTCTTTTTTTTCTTTCTCTTTCGTTTTCTCTTTCTAACTTTTTCGTAAGCGTAGGAAGACGAAGCTGACGAGGAATTAACGTCGACCGTTCTACTCGAAGGTGTAACTCGTCCGAGTGAAATGCGATAATTAAAAAAATGCGCCCTTTGTCTTCGTACCTTCGCCGCGTCGTTGTAATGAAACGCGAGCGCGTTAAAAATTCAATTAGAACGGCGCGAGCGGAGATTGGGAGACTCGAAAATCGGAAACGACCATTGTTCCAAGGCCCGTCCCTAACAAGTCGAAATGATATCGGAGAGAGAGAAAGAAAGAGAGAGAGAGAGGGCCCTTCGTCAACGACGAAGAGACCAAAAGGGCAACTTTTTTCACTATGAAAAAATCATTGTGAAAATTTGTTTAACGAATTTCACTTATATACCTTCGTACACGTTATTTCATTAATCAGAAGTTAATATATCCGATATTATTTAATTCGTATCGTTCATTTGTATACACGCATCTTTCCATTCGTTTAATCACCATCATTTTTTTTTTTATCGTTATCAGTCGATCATTAACTCATAATCTCGATCGATTCACTATGAAACGATTTTGTATTCGTGAGAACGTGTATTAAAGAAAAAAGGGATATATAAAAATAAATAAAAATAATACAAATCACGAACTTACGATCGATATTCTTATCTTTTTATATGTGTATGTGTTGCGTGCAAAAGTTTACCGTAAAACGTCATGGTTGATTTAAAGGAAACAAAGAAAAAGAAAAAAATAAGAAGACAGAGGAAATATTATAAAGAAAAAATAGAAAAGCAGCTCATGGATCGTTGTTAAGAAACGAAACACTCCTTCTGCGTGGTACTGCTCGACAATAAGTTATTAGAATAGCCATTATTATTCCACCGGTAGACTCAATTATTTTAAAGCTACTTTTGTGGTGCGCTAATGAAGCACATAAAGCCGAAGTATATAGGTATTCTTCTTCTTTCGAAGACCGCCCTTCAAGATCGTGATATACTCCAATTTCACTGCCAAAGAATCTTTCTCTGCTTCGTCTCGAGACATTATCCCTTTATTTTTTTTTTTTTTTATAGATATATCGATTAAAATTGTACCTTCCGATCAATACCATTCCCTAAGACCAACGAAACATTTCGAAGATGTCGCTAACGTAGACTCTTCACTTTGATACCTGTTGTTCGATTCAAAAGAAAAGAAAAAATTGCATGCAACGATATAAAAAGAAAATTTTCAATACAAAAAAGTAAATCGTCCCATCAGAAATTTTATAAAGAGAATGTTATAGATTAAAGGATAAAGAAAAAGAGAAAAAAAAAGGATTGAAGAAAAATCGGTAAATTGGTAGATGGCTTTGAAAAATCGATGTGGTGAAACGTCAAAAAAAAAAAAAGAAGAAAAGAAAGAAAGAAAAGAGAAATGAAAAAGAAAAAGGTATGAACGAAAGAATAGTTAAAGGGCAAGAAATTATTCGAGAAACTCGTAACGGTAAAAGTGTTGGTGTAACCTACTCGATGATACTACTTAAGGAGTCGCGATCTATAAGGGCAATAGCTCGATCCCTGGTGACTCGGCAAGTTCCGATGACTCGGAAGAAACCAGTTTCTTCCGCACCATCGACGCCAGCTCGACGTTCCCGTTTATCTGAAGGCGCGAAGGAACGAAAAAAGAAGAGAAGGGAAAAGAAGGAAAGAGAAGGGACGAGACGAGAAGAGAGGAAGGGAAAGGAAGCCCTACTGTTCGATTGCAAAGGTGCTCGTACGAAAAATTCGTCTCGAAACGAACCTTGAATCGTTTGAGTTTGAGAAGGTAATGAGTAAGATAGAGTAAGATAGAGAGATAGAGAAAGAGAGAATTTGTGTTTCTGAGGAAAAAAATAAAGAACAACTCTTGTTAATCTCTGTCGTTATTGTAATGAGAAACGAGATATTTCTTGAACGTTTTGTTCAACGTTATCGTCGCAAATAAACGTTATCATTTGTGTCGTTATTTCCACGTCTTTAAAAGTTAATACCTGTATTATATATTTCGTATCTCCCTGGACGATTTATCGTCGTCTCGATAAAGATGGCAGTAGTAAATTAAAGTTTAAGTAATACTCGGTATTATCTCCTTGGCTCGTGGCTAGAAGGAGAATAAAAGAGGGCCACTCTAGACATTTTCTACGGACGAATGGATGAGTAATGTGCGAAAGGGAAGGTACGAGCAACGTCGTTGTTTGCTAGTAAAAGAGAAAGAGAAAAAGAGGGAGAAAGAGAGATAGAGATAGAGATAGAGATAGATAGATAGATAGATAGATAGATAGATAGATAGAGGTAGAAGGGGTGGTACAAATCGTCCGTAAAATCCAAGATTTAACCCCATCCCTAGTTCGAGGCGACGAAATGAAGCCCTTCTATCCGTTGATATGATAAACACCCGAAATGACAGTGCTATCCTCCTCCTCTCATCCTCCAATAGCATCCCTCTTCCCGTTTGGGATCACCTTCGTTCTTCTGGCTCCCCGACTCTCTCCTCTCTTTCCCTCTTTCTTCGAGTTAATCACGTCAGACAGGCAGACCCCCTCTGATTAAAACGTTCCTTCAGCCCTTCTTCTTCTTCTTCATTATTATTATTATTATTATTGTTATTGTTATTATTATTATTAATGTTGTTGTTATTATTATTATTATTATTATTATTATTATTATTATTATTATCACCATTATTATCATTATTATTATCATCACTACTATTACTACTAATAGCATTATTAATACTACTAATACTTCTATTGTTATTATTATTATTATTATTATTATTATTATTATTATTATTATTATTATTATTAATATCATTATTATAAGAGAGGATAAATGCAGGGTAATTAGGAAGAGCAGTTAGAATGATTTTACTGCATATATATACGTAGTAGGTATTTATTATGTATATATATATATATATATATATATATATATATATATATATAATTCTATTTACGTCTCATAATGTTACGGACACTATACCATCCCTCGTTAATACTCGAGTTTATTAAATATCTAACGAGGTCAGAAATGAATCGAATTTCAGCTTCCTTCTTCCTTAATTAACTTTGGCCTACTTCCTTCCTACCTTCCTTCCCTTCTTCCATCTTCCTTTTTCTTTCTTGTTTTTCTGTATCTTTTTTTCTTTTTTCTTTTTTTATCTCTTCGGAAAGAACGATGATATCTCGTCACACTTGTTGGTGGCTGACTGACGTTGACGGATCGTCTAAAAGACGTAAATGTAGTCGAGCGCACGAGCAATCTTACTCTAGCATGATAGCTAATACCATCGTAGTCTATCTTCTAACGGTAACACATTTTTATTTACTCGTACGACGGATCATCGTTTAACGAAAGATAAATAATCCCCTTTGAACGTGCATATATTAATTTTGATTGAATTAGATATCCGTCGACACGACGATCGTGATCAGCTAATAGAAACGTTCTTATTATTAGAACAGAAAAGAAAAAAAACTATATTATATAAAACGATATGTAAAATTTTCATTGAAAAGTATAAATTCTTCTCATTAAAAGTTTTATCTTTCATTATTATTTCTTTTTTATTTTTTATTTTTGTAATCCTATCATCGACATAATGTCTATAGAAAAGGAACGTGGTTCGTTCAATGGACCTATCCATCAATCTCTCTCTCTCTCTCTCTCTCTCTCTCTCTCTCTCTCTCTCTCTTTCTCTTTCTTTTTTCTTTTCTTCTTCTTCTTCTTCTTCTTCTTCTTCTTCTTCTTCTTCTTCATCGAACGGACGATCTGGTTACACCAGGTAATCTATCCTTCGAACGGCCGGTCATGCTAATAAAGCCGGCAGGTATAATGTGGAACGATCGTAAATCTCGTTGGTTCAAGGTACAACCTCGGTCGCACAAGTGCAACGCGTCGGTAGCGTAACGAGGACGTGTAAGTTTCAAGACGCGTATTGGACGTCTAAGGAAACCCGTTACACCGGATACTTCACCTCGAAACTATCTGTAAGATCATCCCCGTTGTCTCGATCTTAAACATGTCTACTTATGTCGATGATGTTATTTAAAAAAAAAATTAACAAAATTCTTTTTCATTATCTCGTCCGATACTTTCCATATACGTCAATCCATTTTCGAAGAGATTTTATACATATATGTACATTTCATTTTTCTTTATACTTGTCGTTTTCTATTTGTTAATAATACGTCTGTTTATTTTCTATATATCTTAATTTTGTAATATTATTTTCTTATCTCTTTCAGTCCATTAGTATTCTTTTTTCTTTCTCTCTTTCTTCTTTTTCCATGCATTCTATTTTAATATTCCCATTGTTTTCTATCGGTCTATCAGTACATTCGTCTGATTTTTCCTATATATTTTAATTTTTCTATTATTTTCTATCGATTTTATTCCCTTTCTTCTCGTCACGTTTGCCCTTCTCCCATTTCTTCTTTATTTTCATTAATATTTCTATCACTTTCCATCAGTTTTAGTTTGTCTTTCTTATTTCCAATTATTTTAATATTTCTGTCCTTATCCTATCTTGTTTTTTCGATCTGCTTGTCTCCGTTCGTTGGTCTATCTCGCTCACACTGACTTTATATTCGCTTTTAACGTTACGAAATGGTTGGTCGGTAGGTTCTCCTATCTACTTACCTACCTGCCTTTACCTGTCCGATGATTGCTGCCTTGCACGGGTTAATAGCACTCGCGAACATAACGAAGGGTTATGTGGATCGTGAGTTTGTTATTGGCTTGCTTAATGACCCGTCCAGCACATTCTACCTGTCCGAGTCCGGATACGTGCTACTGCATCCTTGCGAATAGTGACTACGAAAACCAAGAGAGACAGAGAAAGAGAGAGACGGAGAGAAAGGGATGAGAGAACGGTCCAGGGACGAAACGAAAAATGCGTGATCCGAATTTCCCCTATAGAAATTGAAATACGTGGACGTGTTATAATGGTATGTCGATAACGTGACACCTGGCACACGTATTTAATGATACCAGTAACATCAACAAAACAAAATTCAATATCCCGAAGCACGAAAACCTGCTGTACGATAAATACGAAAGCAAAATTTTAAAATATCGCCGATGGAGTTTTAATTTCGAATTCGAAAAGAAAAAAAGAAATAATAGGAAACACATTCTTTTTATTTTATTCGTTTTTCTTTTTCTATTATATAAAATTATTCAGTTATTTACGAAGAAACAAAAAAAAAGAGAGAGAGAAGAAGTATGTTTTAATTATACAATAACGATTGAGAAAAAAATATTCTTTCTCATGGTGGAACTCTAAGGTCCGACATTTTGATTCTAACGACGGAAAGAGATAAATTAGAACGATAACACAGTCTCTAACGAATCTCAAAATGGAGTCGTATCGTTAGACAAAGAAAAAAATAGAAAGAGAGAGAGAGAGAGACGAAGAAGGGACCTACTTACGATTCTAATGAGTCTCGTTCTCGCGCTCTTACGATTATAATAAAGGCACGAACGATATTACATCGATTCGGTTCGTTACATCTAATTGACATGGTCAATGTAAACGATCTCTTTACTCTATGTAGTTTTACGAATCAAGAAAGAGAGAGAGAGGGAAAGAGAGAAAGCTTGCGACGAACAACAAACGTATATTATCTATCTATATACTTACATATACCTAGAAATCTACCTACATAACATACGATACAAACGAAGGTAGATGTTGGATAACGACGAAACTAACTAACTAACTAACTAACTAACGAAACTACATTAGGCGTTTCACTTACTTACATTAGTCGAGATGACTATGTTTCACTAACATAACTTTCGTATGTCAATATAAACTCTCCATAAGTAAAATTCGTTGAATAATCGAAACTGTATCGTGCAATGTATAATAGTGTGGGAGTTAATAGTAATAAATCGTGTTAAGAAAGAAAGAAAAAGAAAAAGAAAAAGAAGAAGAAGAAGAAGAAGAAGAAGAAGAAGAGAGATAATATGATATATACCAAAGCTACATATATATATATATATATATATATATATATATATATATATCACTATTCGTTCTCGTCTAACGCACCGTATAATCATGGCATTTATATTCACTCACCATTGATATTAACCGAGGATTGATCCACGCCTGCTGCATGTTATCGTCGAGATACCGCTTTGCTATTCGTGCGATGTTTTCATGGGACTCCTTTTTTTGTGCTTGTGCCGCTTGTACTACAACAGGCGGGCCTACGTCGACGTTCGCATTGTTTCTAAAACAGAAAATGCGTTACGTGTGAAGCAACATATCCTGAACATATTACAAGTATACATGCATATATATATATATATGTATATATATATATATATATGTACGATATGATATATGCATGTACGTTCAAAGATTTCCAATGGTAGGCGTGATGCATCGAGGAATCGTGATTACTCGTTATGCCGCATAAATCGATTTGTGAAATTGCTCGAGGAGAGAAAAGACTTACGTGCGAACGTTCGAAAAAGGAAAATCTTACTTACGTATACCTATAGATATAATACATGTTGTACATAGATATATGAGGATACATGAGAGAGAGAGCATGGATTCTCAACATGGATCGCTTTTAACATCCTTTTCGAATTACTTCGCCATAAAGAGAATTTAATTGCGTCAGCTGACGTCCTCCTTTCTGTAATAAATAATGATCATCGGCTTACTTTGTAGTCGGCGATACGGTCGTGTATGACGATCGGAAGAATCCTTTTCGAGAAGTAATATCATTTAATGTGATTGAAAAAAAAAAAAAAGAAAAAGAAAAGAAATACAGAAAGAAAGAAAGAAAGAAAGAAAAAGGGAGAGAGAAAAAAATCGTCTCTTAAAAAATAGTATCGATGATGGGGAAATTCGTCAGGTTATTTTAAAATGATTTTTCAAGGTATAAACATTTATTGGATCAGTATTTTGTAATATTTTAAATCGATATTTATAATAAAATATCATTAGATAAAAATTATCGATATTATTATCATCCATCAATAGAAAAACTGTTAGTCATTTTAATGGAAAATATTACAATTAAATATAAGAAATTTGTCAGTATTTTAAAATCGATTAATCAGTATTTATAACGATCCGAGAGAGACACCTAACTACATTATTTAGATACTTCATTATTTATACCGATCATTTATATTGAATATTGATATATTATTATAAACATTATTATTATAAATATTATAAATACTGACCCGACGTATTCCTATGAATAATTATCAATTATATTTTACGAAATATTTATCATTGATGAATATAAATACCGATCGAATAAATATAGAAGTGATTATTTATTTTTTATATAAAATTTTTAAGACGATTGGAGCTTCGATCTATGATCCGGCTTGATCTCGATAAGATCATCCTTTCCTCCAGCGAAATCTCTCTCTCTCTCTCTCTCTCTCTCTCTCTCTCTCTCTCTCTCTCTCTCTCTCTCTCTCTCTCTCTCTTTCTGTTGCTAACTCAAAGATGAATTATTAACAGGAAAAGGACGTCTGCTCATGTGAAGCAGTAGAATCATTATCGAACAAGAGAACACGAAATTAACGATCCCCTGTACATCGACTCATGCGTCAAACTGAATCCATTGTGTAACGGCAATACCATCAGCATCGTCAGTCAACGAGCATCATCATCGTTGCTCCAGTCATCTACGTTGCCTGACCGCGCAGAACCAGAAGGGAATCATTACGAATAGAACGGTTACGGTATCCCATATCTCGATTGGATGGCCACGAAAGGGAACGCAAAAGGTAAATTGGTACGCACAATACGTTTGAATCATCGAAACAATTTAGTAAAGGTTATTACATTCTATTTATGTAATTCTAAGAAGCTCGTTATATTTTATATTTTATATTTTTACAAAGAGTTGAATTAAAATGTATTATTCGCTAAACAACGACCGATTAATTTTTAAATGTAATTACGAATGAGATTTAAATGTGAATGAATGAAAAGAGAAAAGATTTATTAATTAAACGACAAACCTGATGAAATATTTGTAAGTACGTGTAAGTATTATTTCGAAGGTATAATATATTGAAAAATAATAGATATTGATAAATAAACAAGCTGCAAATGAGCGAACGTTGAATGTATTCCAAGCATGAGAAAAAAAAACACGAGGAGATCGAAAAATATCTTTCGTTCGTTCTCTTTTCTTCTTTTTTTATTATTATCATTTTTCTTTTTCTTTTTTTTTTTTTTTTTTTTTTTTTAAGAGAACAAAGAATAATAAATAAAGTGATTAAATATTAAGTTCGATCGATTTTAATTGGAATTCGTTTCATCCACTTTCCACAAATAAATTTAATAACGAAACAAGATAGGAACATGAAACGAAAAATAGTAATCACAGAGTGAAGATGATTCAATTTTACTATGTAACCGTCTGTAATCTATTTGCGAACAACCAGAGACAGTCTGATCGTAATCCGTACTTACTACAATATCGTGTAAGAGAGAGGTAAGTGAATTACGAGTTTAACCTAACTCCGTTGTCCCGTGCACACCGCGTCGCGTCCCGCGAAACAGCTGTTGGTTTAGGTCTCCTTAGTTAAATTATGGCCAGAGACCTTCGAAACCAGCGATATAATTGGCCGTCTATCTATTGACGCCTTTCGAACAAGATGCATTCACTGAATATTTCATAATTTAACAAACTTTCGATATATCGAAATAATGGTGAAATAGTTATTACATGATAAAAACATTAAATAGAATACTAAGAAAATATATCAAAAATTCAATTTGATTTTAATGAAAGAACACAATTTTTCTAATTTCCTAATCGAATAAACTTCGTTCGTAAATCAATAAACAAGCTGCCAATAATTCACTATACTGCCTATAATTCGTAGAATTTTCTATACGTTCGAATATTTCTAAAATCGTTATTGCGCTATAAATATATCAAATAGAATACTTAAAAAAAAAAATTACAAAAAAAAAAAACTACGAATTTAATTTGATTTTAATGAAAGTACACGAGATCATCTTTTTTCATATATGTTGATGGAAATAGACTTCGTTGGTAACACAATAAACAAGGTGCTAATAATTCGTCGAGTTTATTATAATTCGTCGATATATGCAGTAAAATCAATATTACATGGTAAACATATCAAATAGAATACTTAAATAAAAAAAAAAAAAAAAAAAACACAAAAAATCCAAAATTCAATTTAATTTTAATGGAGGTACACGAGATTATCTTTTCTCATATACGTTGATGGAAATAGATTTCGTTCATAAAGTAATAATCAAATTACATTGCTCGCTACGATTACCAACGTACATAGATAGAAATATATACACACATACATATATACTTATATATAATACATACATTTATATATACATATATACATATAGTATCAGTCAGTGCATTGAACTTAGAGATTCTCTCTATATTCATCGTGATCGAAGGGAAAGAGAGAAACGCATTGGAACAGGACTATTTGAATTCACGTCGTATTACATCGCAGCCATCTATTCTTTACCTCTCTGAATATAACAGGTTCTCCTTTCGATACAATATGACCTTTATCGTAGGAGACTGCATTCAGGAAGCTCTCTCTCTCTCTCTCTCTCTCTCTCTCTTTCTCTCTATCTCTCTTTCTCTCTTTCTCTCTGAACTCGGGATTATTTATGATGGCCGAGTAGTTCGCGCGAAACGGAAACTTCCTCCTGAGATTTCAAAAGCGATGAAAATCCATATGATGCGAGTGAAAATTTTACAGAAATTTTATATTTTATTTCATTCCTCTTTTGATATCCATCGAATTATAAACATGAGGAAATATTCGAAATATTATATATTTTTCTCTATATATTTTGTTCTAAAAGAAAACTAAAAATAATAAACAAACAAAGAAACAAAGGGAAAGATCGATCATTCGTAATATCTATATTTTATTTCATTCCTCTTTTGAGAGAAATCTATTCAATTATAAACATGATCGTTGGGGAAATATTCGAAATATATTTTTCTATATATTCTTTTATATATTGTTCGATAGATGAAAAAAAAAAAAGATTATTCGTGTATCTCAAAAATGATAATAAACTATGTACGTGCGTTTCGTTTTCATGTATGGTCCAGAATGTTGATACATTACGATCGTTACATTTTTTTTCTTCCTCTTCACGTTTTATATTCTTTTGAACGTACAAATATCAGTTGACTCGTATATGCCGGAGTATGTAATAACGTTGGTCGTAGCAACCTAGCAGATGAGTGTCAGTGAACATGGAATGTATCGTGCTTTTACCAAGTACACCTCGTGTGGCTTACCAAGATATAGTGTGGGTGGTAATAATACTGGAAGAAAGAGTAGCCATCTAAGAGCTGAGTGGACAGGCACGCCGTAAGTGTAAATAAAGAAGGAGAAAAAAAAAGAAAAAGAAAAGTGGTTGGACGAAAAGGGAAGAAAGAAAGATAAAGAAAAGATCAAGGGTGAAAAGAGAAGAAAGGGAGAGAAAGAAAGATGAAAAAGAGAGAGAGAGAGAGAGAGAGAGACGGAGAGAAAGAGAGATGAAGAAGAAAAGAGAGAAAAAGAGAAAGAGAAAGAGAGAGAGTTTCAAACAGTCAAGATTGAAGAACATGACTCAAAGATAATCTTCGTAGGGACGAGAATACACACTCTCTCTATTTTTGCTTTTCCTTTCTTGAGATTTACAGAACTTGGAAAGTTGTGTGAATCGAGAAAATCCAACTGTCTGAATGAATTTCGAATGGCGTTAGATCTCGAAACAGTTTTTTCATCTTCGAACGACGTAAACCGTAATAATCTGATAATTTTCTGCAAATCTACGAATCTCCGTAAGGAAACTTCCAGTCTCTTTTCTTCTTTCTTTATTCCAAGTAGAAGAAGGAAAATAGAAAAAAGAAAAGATTCTAATTCGTGTCCGAAACAATTTATGTATAATGACATAAGGAAACTTTTCTATCAAAATTATCTCCTATGATCCTCGTTTGAAGGAACGATGAAAAATAAGAAGCAAAAGGAGAAAGAAAATGAGTATTAAAAAATGAAAGAAAAAAAAAAGTATCGTCTTAGTTCTCAAGAGAGCAGTGAAGAAGTCGTAAGTAGTAGTACCAAACGAAAATTTCGTCCTGCCTACAATTCATTCTGTCGGATGCCATGGCAGAAGGGCCGGCAGCTATATTCGAGATTCTCGCGGCCGAACTTTACGACCTCCCAAACGATAAACTCGATAATTTAACGGGCACTCTCTCCTTCACCACTACCTGTCCTTGCAGTGTCGTTAAGAAGGCAGGAGCCTACCAATAACGCCGCAGGTAGATATCATATCGTTCATCTATCGTACGGTGGCCAGACTCTATACCCGTAAAACTTGATTGTACTTTAAGCGATTTTTCATTAGGGGTGTAGAAAGGATATCGATTACGAGTTCTTAGTCTTCAACATACCATGATGACTTATTTCGTTAGTTCAACGAAAACGAGAATCTTCAACACTTAGTTTTATTTCATCATCTTATTACAACATTGCACTTTTTTTTTTTTTTTTTTTTTTGGTAATTGGATATATCATTTTGAATCTATTAAATTTGTTTACTTTCGTCACATTTTTTAATATGATCAGATATATTTATTAGAATAATTGGATATTTTTATTCTTGTAAAATTTAAATTGATAATCTTTAAAAGAATTATTCATATATTAAATCTTTACTCTCGCTAGATTCTAATCGAAATTCTTTAAAATAATTATTCATATATTAAATTCTTAAAAGTCAAATTGAAGAACTATGAGATAGAAAATCTTTCTGATTCTTCTTTTTTTGCTTTTTAAGAACGTTTATTAGATATACGTTCGTGTGATAGTAATATTCATTTTTTTTAATCAAGTTCTCTTTTTGATAGAATAATTAGGTATATATATATATATATATATTCTTAATGTTCGTTCATATATTAAATTTTTACTCTTGGAAAATTTATACTGTAAGTTTTTAAAATAAAAAATCTTTCTCGTCGTTTATTTCGTCTATTTCTTTCTTTTAGGATAATTATATATACTCGTAATAAAACTTAATATTCGTTTTTTTTTTAATCAATATAATTAGGTATATAAACTTAACGTTTGCTTATTAAATTATCATTCTTGTAAAATTCAAATTTGAAAACCTCTAAAATAAAAAATCCTCCTTTTCATCCTTTTTTTTCTTTTTTTTTTAAGATAATTATATATACTCGTAATAATATTTAATTTCCATTTTCTTTTATCAAATTTTTCCTTTCATTAGAATACAAATTTTGAAGACTTTAAATATAAATCGGTCTTCTCTTTTTAGAATAATTAAATATATTTCCTACCGATGTAAGAGTCTTCACTGATATAAAAAATTCCCCTTTCCGTAAGATAGAAATTTGTCTCTCTAAAATACAAATTTTTTATCTACTTAATACAAAAGCCATGTAGCCGGACTTATATAATACATAAATGAACAATAAGATTCTCTCATGGTGATAAGTAGAAGAAAGAAAGGAAGAAAAGAGAGAAAAAAGAAAAGAAAAGAAAAGAAAAGAAGAAAAACGATTGTAAAAAAAAATTTTTTAAAAGAGAATAAAGCTTTCTTCCTTCCTTCTTCAAGAGTCTTGTGTTTCGGTCGAGCGAACGTTTTCATGAGCTATAAAGCCGCTCGTCGTGTGAAAGCGTAAAGCCAGCTATTTAGTGGGAGTAAAATCGATCGGCAATCTCTCGATATATCCCTTCTCTTTCCCTTCGAAGTGTTTTAGGTGTCCGTTTAAGCGCTCGTTTTATCTGGCAAAAGCCAGCGAAGATTATCGCTCGTAAGGTGTAAGATCTACGGTCGGTAGTCTAAAGGATGACACACGTTAGTAGAAGAAGCCAAGCAAATTTTCGACTAAGGAAACAAACCTCGTGTTTATACAATTTGCCGCTTTCACATACGCATGTGAAAAATGGCAAAGAAAGAAAAAGAAAAAGAAAAAGAAAAAAAAAGAATAATTCACAAACGATTGAACGAACGAACGTAAATGAAAAGATCAATTATAAACATATTAATAATAATAAAATGATATCGTTATTACGATAAAACAATGAAAAGTAATTTAATTATCTATATTTCATATCTATAATTCGAAACACACTTAGCTATCGATTAAAGCCAGGAGAAAGAAAAAGAAAAAAGAAAAAAGAAAACTTAGAAAAAAAGAAAGAACAAATAAAAGAGAAAGGGAAAAAGGAAAATGTTGTGCTATTAACAACGAGCTTTCGTCTGTAACTCTCATCGAAATCCGGCCCACGATGTTTCCAGCTCGTTACACGAAAACGACGTGATTCCGATAACGTATCCACAGTTGGGTCCAATCTTGGAGAAAGTCCCAATTGCTTTCCAATGCTCGGTTTATCGAAATTACCAATGGCCACGAGGACATAGAGATTCATAGTCATTGAAACTTGCTTTTTCAAGAAAAGAAAAAAATAATCGAACGAACACACACACACATATATATATATAAACTCACGTATTTCTTTACTTTCATAGGACCATGTGTTTTAGATAAAAGTATAAGGATCAGAAAATTATGAAGTTACAAAAAAAAAAAAAAAAGAAAGGGATATATCTTCTCTATTACTTTCGATAAAACATGTTGAAGAATAAAAAAGAACAAAGAATGCGAGCATCGAACCTGCGAGATAATTTATGCTGCGAGTTTCTCTTTCTCTTTCTCTATCTCTATTTCCATTTCTCTCCATCTCTATCTTTCTCTTTCACACCAGTAATACACCGTAAAGTCTTTTCTAACGTGATTCACGAGTCACTGCACCGTAAACCTTTACACCGATCGTATTACACCGCGGGCGTCTTAAGACTTCGAACTGTCGTCGTTTTCGTCGTCTACGTCGAACGTGAATTTCGTCGTCGTTAGGCTTAAATCGAACGGACGGATATAAATTTGACGATTAACCGTACTCTTGATGTTCAAACTCTATCTTTCTCTCTCTTTCTCTGTCATATTCTCTCTAACATATTCTCTCTCTCTCTCTCTCTCTCTCTCTCTCTCTCTCTTATTCTTATACATTCTCTCTTACATTTTCTCTCTCTCTCTCTCTTTCTCTTTCTCTTTCATATTTTCTCTCACATTCTTTCTCTCTCTCTCTCTTTCTCTCTCTGTCTCACTTTTACGAGTAGTATTGAAAACGATATGTTCGTGCTCGTTATGAAAATACCTTGGAGCGAGTTACCACCGACCAATTTACGAGCGCCCCCTCTCTTCTTTTTTCTCACCCTGTTTCCTTTACTTCTCTTTCTTTTTTAGAGAGTGTAAGAGAGTATGAAAATAAGAGAGAGAGAGAGAGAGAGAGAGAGAGAGAGAGAGAGAGAGAGAGAGAGAGAGAGAGAGAAAGAAAGATAGAAAGAAATAAAGAAATAAAGAGAGAAAGAAAGAAAGAAAATATCGTGAGTTCCACAAGCTCCAGGAGAACGTACGAGCATAAATCGATAAAGAAAAGGGAGTTCTAACGGAGGTAAACGCAACATCGCTACGTTTCTCGTCCACGGAATACAAAAGAGAAACTTGCTTGGTAACGCTTAAAGACTTTCGAACGGTCGTTCGCGTTCTTGATGCTAATCGGTAGGTATTGGCTTGCATTCCCGATATATCGATGGAAATACTCGCAATTGTAACACGAAGAACGTGCGAAATCTTTGAAACGATACAAAGTTGTTTCGTGAAAAGAGGTGGGAGATGAAAGAAGGGGGAAGAAAGGAAGGGACAGGTTAGAAGGGAGGGTTTAAGAGGGGTTGGAAGAGAGGGAAAGAGACAGGGGAGTATGTAGAAGAAGAAAAGTATTTTTACGAAAGCTATATATAGTCGTTATCTTCGTTGTCGTTATAGTTATTGTTCCTTTTACTCGTAAGCTACCATGTAACTGTCTAACTGTTATACGTGTATGCGTACGCGTGCGTGTACTCTTAGAAAACCATCGTGAAAATACACTTATACGATACGACACAAGCTGAGAAGGTGGAAATGGATCGTTTGGCATGTGTATATATTCCCGTAGGTAGACTTTTATACCTCGTTTCTACGAACGAGTTCGATTTTACATCCGTCGACACCTTCTCGAATGTTTCCTATCCTTTTCCATCCGACGCACGTTTACGAAGCGCGCCTTTCTTGTTTCTAAAATCGTTGAGAAGTAACGTTACGCAGGTACGTAACGTAGGGAAAGTGAAATTTATTTGATTTTGATTAGTTAGGATTAAATGCATTCCAATACGTATTTCAATATCGATTCGGTGTATATAATGTAGGTACGTGTACCTGTATACGTACAATCGGAATACAAATATATATATATATATATATATATATATATATATGTAGGTGTATATATACATATGTAGGTATATATAGATATTAATTATGATTATTAATTATTAATCATAAGATTATTAATTATAATTAATAAATTATAATTATAATTTATTAATACAATCTATGCGACCTTTTTTTTGTAATTAATTATAATTTATCTGACGTCAATTATATTTCATATGTTAGATATCATTAATTTTTGAAGCGAATTTTATAAAGTAATTTTTATCAAATATATCCAGATATATGGTATAATCAAAATTTTTGTATTGAAAAGGTCTATCTACTTATATAATATGAAAGAATAAGAAGAAACCGAAAGAGATGTTATTGAAAAGCTTTTGCTAAAGCTATTACGAGAATACATCAGTCTGCACGTACATATACCTTAAGTATATTCAAGGAAACATACGTATATATGTATGTACGTATGCACGTATATATGTAGTTTCGATAAAATTTCAAAAACAAAAAAGAAAAACATAAAGAAACGAAACGAAGGTAAGACTATGATAAACGAAGGAGTAACCAGGAAAAACAACATTTATCATCCGTCCTTTTAAACGAAATTTCAAGGCATCATTAATAAAACTTTGCTATTTCAGTTAATCATGAAAGTAGAAAGCCCATAGAAAACGACTCTCATTCTATACCTACGAAAATTTTCTATCGTTTCGTATCGTTTACTAACGATATATTATCTTCTCATTTTTTTCTTTTTTTCTTACTCTTGTAGATATTTCTTTCTTTCTATCTTCTTTTTTTTTTTTCTTTCAACATTTCAACGAAGAAGGTTCGTCTCTCAGTGAACGAAAGTTTACGACTTAAAGATTCTCAAACGATATCGTATCTGTCCGTTGTGTCTATGTATATATATTTATATATATATGTACATATCTATGTATATATATATGTACGTAAGTCTCTAAAGCTCGAACAATCGTTACCATTGAAGGTAAGTAAAGTCTGAAACGAAATCGTTAAGCGATCCCATCCGTAGTCGGTCTATGGTTGGTGCGTGCTCGTCGGTACCTTTGAGAGATAAGACGGGTCGTAAATCCGTTAAGGATCGCGATATCGATCTGCCATTGGAAGAACCCCGAGTATTCTCTCTCTCTCTCTCTCTCTCTCTCTCTCTCTCTTTCTCTCTCTTTCTTGTTCTTTCTGTATCTCTCTTTCTCTCGCTTGTACGATACAATCGCGTCCCACTCGTCAAACATATTTCCTCCACCCTCGTACTCTCTTCTATCTATCTCTTTCTCTTTCTCTTTCTCATAGAATCGAGAAGAGAGGCACACTCCATGCGCACGAACTTATCCAATGGCTCGATATAAGAATATGAAAAATATCGGAAATAATCGTAACATGTCGTGGAATTGTTCATAGCTTATCGTACACGTGCCTTTGATTTCTTTTTTTGAAATCTTATTTTTGGTATATTAAAGATGTATACGTAATCGGTTTATATATATATATATATATATGTATGTATTCTAGATGAATAAAATTGTTGTATAAAAATAATTGTAAAATAATTATTTTCCATTTTATATCACACATTATATATACATATATATAGGTATAGATAAGTATAGTAGATCGTAAAATGATTTTACGATAAAACCCAACAAGATTATCGTAACGTCCGATATTTACTTGTAACGACCGATCGGTAATAAGAACCATCGATACAGACCACTATTATACGATCTTTCAAATACCATGGATAAGTGTTACATCACGTTGCCTAGTCGATAAACGACGGTACATTGGGAAATAAAAATCGCTGCCGTTAGACGATGTTGGATTATAAAGCAGCTCATTCTCAGCATCCTAACGCGAATACGTGAAACACCGTATATACATGTACATGTACATAGATATACACGACATACGTAAACAATATACATACATATATATATACATATATATACACAGTATGTAAATAAGTATATATACAAGTATATATAACCCAGCATGAAAATAAATTCACAGTTCAGTAACATATAAACGAGAACGTTAGGTGCATTAACGTGTGTATGTACTACATCAAAAGATTTTCTAGAAAATAATGTGGGAGGATGCAAGAATCAAGAGGAGAAGGAGAAGGAGGAGCAGGAGGAGGAGGAGGAGGAGAAGGAGGAGGAGGAGGAGGAGGAGGAGGAGAAAGAGGTAAAGAGAGTCAGGTAAAGACCCTATGAAAACTAAACGAAGGGTGCACAGTGAAGGTGAGCTCTACCGAATGATAAATAGGCTATCAGATCGTATCGGCTCGGCAGCAGCCCCCGGGGGTCTGGACCAACGTCTCCTCCTTCTCTTTCCCCCCTTTAACCCCCTCCTTTCTTCTCTTCGTTCACTTGTACTCCTCTTCCTTCGCATCCTCATTCTCTTTCATTTTTTTTTCAACTTGTTCTTTCTTCTCCTTTTCTCTCTCCTTCTTTTCCTCCTTCACCTCTTCTATTTTTTTCTTTTCTCTTTATTTTCTCTCTCTCTCTCTCTCTCTCTCTCTTTTTTTTCTATCGTTGCTCCCAGTATATTCTTATTTTTCTTCTTATATTTCGTTCGTCTTCTCCACGTCGAGAAGAGTTCTTCCTATCGATGAAATATCTGTAATACAAGAGCACAATGCACTAGTGTCCATAACTACACAACCTTATGTCGTTGTTGTCCTCGTTGATGTTGTTTCTTCTTGAATATTACATTTGATATTTTCTTGAAAATAATCATTATATTTATTACACACACACACACACACACACACACACACACACACACACACACACACACATATCGTGTCGTTCTGCATTTTTTATTTTTATTTCATTTTACTTTAGAGCTTATCCGTCCATTTTTATAATTTGTTTTTCATTTCAAACGATATTTTTATATCTGATTTATTACGTATAGTTATATAGGTTGGATTACAACTATAATACACGAGCAAGTCAATGTACTAATATCCATAACTACAACTTTATCGTCGTTGTCCACGTTGTTGTTGTTGTTTCATGGTATATTCTTGAAAATAATCATTATAATTTAATATATACTTTATTTCCTTCTTCGTTTTCTTTTCCCTTCCAATTCTTTCTCTCTGCTTCTTATTTTATTTCGCTTTAAAACTTATTTTATCTTTATTTTTATTTTAAAACTTATCTATCCATTTATATGCTTTCTTTTCATTTAAAAATAATACTCTTTATACTTAATTATATATTGTCATAAAGATTGTATTATTAATTATGATTTATAAATTAAACGTTATTATTTTATTTTATAATATTCGTTCTTCGTTCAGATGTTACTGCTTTGTGTTATTTTTAGAACGTTAGATATTCGATCGAAATTTCGAGTTTTCTTTTTCCTATTTCTTCCTTTCGTATTTTGTTTATATATAACGAGAAAGAAGTAAAACGTTGCGAAGATGGAGTCGTAAAATTGTTTTTTTTTTTTTCTTAAATCGTCTGCATGTAATCTTTCTCTCGACGAGGAATGATCTCTTGTGTAACGTAGAGATGATGGTTCTTTCGCAAACACTTATTCACGATATCTTAGAAGAAATCTTTATTTCCTAACAAGAAACGTGCTTTTACGAGTCGACCACAAGCAATGAGTCCCCTGTTCATTTTTTATCAATGTAACAAAATTAAAAAATTAAAATTAAAACGTAATAAAAAGTAAAAAGAAAGAAAATAAGAAATAAATAAATGAATAAAAAAGATAATAAATAAATAAATAAATCGATTATATACCAAAGAGAATATCGTAAAATCGTATTTTCAATTCGTCACCCAGTCCACTCTCCAATAATATAGCGATCGACGATATAAAAATAAAAATGGAAAGAAAAAAAAAAAAGAAAACAAATAAATAAAAATAAAAAGAAAAGAAAAGCAAAACAAATTCAACGGAACAAAAATAGCGTTCTATTTTACGAACTTCCGAACAAACGCGTATGATTTTTTTATTCCCGATAGCAAACAAACTTGATTAATTCGACAAGTCGAGAGGAATTTTTTTTTTTCTTCCCATAAAAATCGTTCTAACTCGCATCAAAGAGTTATTTTCGTTATAAATTTAATAGACTCAGAATTACGATTAAAGTCAAAGTGAAAGTTGAAGTTGAAGTCAAAGTCAAAGACAAAGTTACAGTCAGAGTTAAAGTCAGATTCAGAGTTAAAAGTAGGTATACATATATACATATATATATATATATATATATATATATATATATATATTTATACATACGAGATCGTATACCTACGTCCAATCGTCTTTGAGGATAAAGAATAAAGAAAGGGCGAAAAAGGGAGGAAGCAAATTTGCGAAGAAGGAATCGCCGGAACTCTCATTCCGCGCATCGTTGTTAGGAGAGAGACTTGCGTGGCCATGGCAATCCGATTTTGCGAAACGAGATTTAGCTGGGCTCCGACTTCGGTGATTTGTGGCCTATTGTTCTACGCCGACGACGAGTGGGTCTCGAAGACACGAAGGAAGAGATAGAGAAAGAGAGAGAGAGAGAAAGAAACAGACAAAGAGAGAGAAAGAGACAAAGAGAGAGAAGATAAGTGTGTATGTAAGTAAGAGAGAAACAGAGAGACAGATAGAGAAAGAGAAAGAGAGAGGTACATCGAACGAACTAAAAACTGGACTATCAAACTAATGGCCATTGATTTGTCCCTGTGAAACTTCGAAATGCTTTGGACCTTTCGAAACCGCAAACGCTTTTTGTCCTTCGCCCTTTCGTCCAGACCGGATCGGACCGACTTTAACTACGTTGAGATCTGGATCGTTGTACCTCGTTCTCGCGAGCAATGGAAAGATAGAGAAAGAGAGAGAGAGAGAGAGAGAGAGAGAGAGAGAGAGAGAGAGAGAGAGAGAGAGAGAGAGAGAGAGAGAGAGAGAGAGAGATACGGGAAAAAAGTGCTCGTTAACTCGACGATAAAGTATCTTCTCACGAAACCACGTTACAACCACTTTTTACATGGGCCAACCTTTTTCAAGTCTGTCTTCTTCGTGGAAGCCCTTGAAAACGCGTGCCCTTACGACTTGTATCTTTCTTTATTTTCTTTTTTTCTTTTTTTTTTTTTTATTACTTTTATTATTTTTTCTTTTCCTTTTTTTTTGTAACTCGATCTCCGTCGTGTTTGTCTGACGAATTTTATTGGCAAACTCGACGACCAAGAGACAATACGTTCGAAGTAATCTTTTTTTTTTTTGTTTCTTTCGTTTCAAGTGATAGTGATTTATTTCTTTATTTCTTTATTTATTTATTTTCAGAAAGAAATGCTATAATACTTTGGCACAAAACTTCTCTGATACCTTTCAAAGATTACCGAAAATTGCTCTACATTATTTGGTCTTTTTTGAAAGATAAGAATCATAGGGCTTTCCGTTTTAATATCTTTAGAAGGAAAGTTCTTTGACATTTTATACGCTCGACGGGAAGCTACCCTGCAAGGCGACGACGTTAATTAAAGTATGCTCGTTAATTCACGGACTAATCCTGTTTCGAAGCGAATAAGAGAGAAAGACAGACAGATAGACAGACAGACAGACAGACAGCGAGAGATAACGTGAAACGGACAGAGAGAAAGAATGATAAAGAGGAAGAGAGAAAAGGAAAGAAACAAAAAGAAAAAGAAAAAAGAGAAAAGGAGAAGA
>NC_057688.1:1127415-1129915 GCF_014466175.1 Vespula pensylvanica | reverse complement strand
CGTCATCTAAGATTATATAAGCCCATGGAGAATCTCGAAGTCTCTCGCGGATGCGTAACCGTCGTACCTTCGTCAACTATACGCTCGCTATAACAATCCATATCAACCTCATACTCCAAAGATCCGATAAGTGCATTGTCTTGTCGTCCACCGACATCTTAGACGTTTCATTACCGTACTTCGTGCAAATTCACCCTCATCAAACGTGTCTATAAAATAATCGTATATTTTATATGTACAAAACGAGAAAGTCTATTGAAAAATTTTCATTCGAGATAATTTTATTAAGAAAGATTCGTTGTTAATATAATAGATGTTGATTATTAACAAATCGAATTAATTGATGATTTTAAAGGCAAGTAAAAGAGAATAAACGTCGATTAATTTAATAATAGTCCTCCATGAAATAATAATAATTATACAGAAAATTTCGATAAAATCCATAAAACACGACGAACGTGCGAATCGAAGAGGAAAGACATTCATACATATTTATTGAACGATTATGTGATTTACTTTCTTCAAGAAAACAGAACCACTGGTTTTTCTCATAGATCAAGGCGAAATTAATTCCATGGCACGGTACTCCTCAACGATTAATTCTTTCGCTTTCATGAACGTCGAATCGTTGCCACGAACTTGACCGCTTTTTCAATTTATACCTTTTTATTTAATAACTCTAAGCGACTCGTACTTTGTATCAACTACGAAATAGTTAAAGCGTCTAAACCTTCATCTATCGGAACAAATTTTGTATATGAATGTAAAAATTACAATGAATTAATACCGCGTAGTCACGTCATACAAATGTTACTTACAATTGTAAATTATATAAAAAAAAACCGAGAAGGGGCTTTAGGTAATTGAGAAACAATTAATATAGTTACGATAAAGTTTATACAATTTTAAACAGAGGAAACATAACTTGTACGAGGCCCGCATGATGAACGAAGAATTGACAGACAAGGTTACAGCATTACGTTCAGCAAACATTGAAGTTTAAGGAAAAGAACATTCTTTAATGAAAATTGACGTATAACAATTACATGGATAATTCCTGAAGAAATATCGCATGAGAATAAACTCTATCTTGCATGTAATTACATACTAAAAAGAAAGAAAAATTACTTGACGAATAATTTCTTGCAAGAGGCTAGCATGATGAACGAAGAAGTGACAGGCAAGAACAGAGCAATACATTCAGCGGACATTAAAGTTTAAGAATCGGAAAACTCCTATATGCAAATCGACGTGTATGAGATAATTGCACTATTGATAAGGTAATGTCGCGCGAGAATAAACTCCATTTTGCATGCTATTACATATAAAAAAAAAAAAGCAAAATTACTTGACGAATAATTTCTTGTAAGAGGCTCGCATGATGAACGAAGAAGTTACAGGCAAGAACAGAGCATCACTATCAGAAGTCATTTAAGATTCAGGAAAGGAAAATTCCTTTAAGCAATACAACGAATGGCTCGTCTCAGGAAGAAATGGCGTCCGAGAATAAACGCCATCTTGCTTGCAACTACATATAAAAAAAATAAAACAGAATTACTTGACTAATAATTGCTTGTAAGAGGCTAGCATGATGAAAGAAGAAGTGACAGGCAAAAACAGAGCATTACTATCAAAAGTCATTTAAGATTCAGAAAAGGAAAATTCCTTTATGCAAGTCGACTTGTATGAACTAAGTGCTCGTTCCATAAAGAAATGGCGTCCGAGAATAAACGCCATCTTGCTTGCATTAACATATAAAAAAAATTAAAGCAAAATGACTTGACTAATAATTATTTGTAAGAGGCTAGCATGATGAACAAAGAAGTGACAGGCAAGAACAGAGCATTACTATCAGAAGTCATGTAAGATTCAGGAAAGGAAAATTCCTTTATACAAATCGAACTGTATGAAATAAGTGATCGTTCCATAAAGAAATATCGCGCGAGAATAAACTCTATCTTGCTTACAATTACATATAAAAAAAAAAAAAAAGAAAACTTACTTGACTAATAATTGCTTGTAAGAAGCTAGCATGATGAACGAAGAAGAGACAGGCAAGAACAGAGCATTACTATCAGAAGTCATTTAAGATTCAGAAAAGGAAAATTCCTTTATGCAAGTCGACGTGTATGAAATAAGTGCTCGTTTCATACAGACATGGCGTCCGAGAATAAACGCCATCTTGTTTGCAACTACATATAAAAAAAATAAAGCAAAATGACTTGACTAATAGTTGGTTGTAAGAGGCTAGCATGATGAACGAAGAAGTGACAGCCAAGAACAGAGCATTACTATCAGAAGTCATTTAAGATTCAGGAAAGGAAAATTCCTTTAAGCAATACGAGGAATGGCTCGTCTCAGGAAGGAATGGCGTCCGAGAATAAACGCCATCTTGCTTACAATTACATATAAAAAAAAAAAGCAGAACTACTAGACTAATAATTTATTGTAAGAGGCTAGCATGATGAACGAGGAAGTGACAGCCAAGAACAGAGCATTA
>NC_057688.1:1126248-1127315 GCF_014466175.1 Vespula pensylvanica | reverse complement strand
CTATCGGAAGTCATTTAAGATTCAGGAAAGGAAAATTCCTTTAAGCAATACGACCAATGGCTCGTCTCAAGAAGAAATGGCGTCCGAGAATATACGCCATCTTGAATACAATTACATATAAAAAAAAAAAGGAAAATTACTTGACTAATAATAGCTTGTAAGAGGCTAGCAAGATGAACGAAGAAGTGACAGCCAAGAACAAAGCATTACTATCGGAAGTCATTTAAGATTCAGGAAAGGAAAATTCGTTTTATTATTTAATTCAATAATTATTTAATTCAATAATTGCATTTTTGATAAAGAAATGTCGCGCGAGAATAAACTCTATCTTGCTTACAATTACATATAAAAAACAAAGCAGAATTACTTGATTAATAATTGCTTGTAAGAGGCTAGCATGATGAACGAAGAAGTGACAGGCGAGAACAGAGCATTACTATCGGAAGTCATTTAAGATTCAGGAAAGGAAAATTCCTTTATGCAAATCAACGTGTATGAAATAAGTGCTCGTTTCATAAAGAAATGGCGTCCGAGAATAAACGCCATCTTGCTTACAATTACATATAAAAAAAAGAAGCAGAATTACTTATCTAATAATTGTTTGTAAGAGGCTAGCATGATGAACGAAGAAGTGACAGGCAAGAACAGAGGATTACTATCGGAAGTCATTTAAGATTCAGGAAAGGAAAATTCCTTTTATTATTTCATTCAATAATTGCATTTTTGATAAAGAAATGTCGCGCGAGAATAAACTCTATCTTGCTTACAATTACATATAAAAAACAAAGCAGAATTACTTGACTAATAATTGCTTGTAAGAGGCTAGCATGATGAACGAAGAAGTGACAGCCAAGAACAGAGCATTACTATCGGAAGTCATTTAAGATTCAGGAGAGGAAAATTCCTTTATGCAAATCGAACTGTATGAAATAAGTGCTCGTTTCATAAAGAAATGGCGTACGAGTATAAACGCCATCTTGCTCACAATTACATATAAAAAAAAAAAAGGAAATTTACTTGACTAATAATTGCTTGTAAGAGGCTAGCATGATGAACGAAGAAGTGAC
>NC_057688.1:1120611-1126148 GCF_014466175.1 Vespula pensylvanica | reverse complement strand
CGGAAGTCATTTAAGATTCAGGAAAGGAAAATTCCTTTTATTATTTAATTCAATGATTATTTAATTCAATAATTGCACTTTTGATAAAGAAATGTCGCGCGAGAATAAACTTTATCTTGCTTACAATTACATATAAAAAAAAAAAGCAGAATTACTTGACTAATAATTGCTTGTAAAAGGCTAGCATGATGAACGAAGAAGTGACAGGCAAGAACAGAACATTGCATTCAGCGGACATTAAAGTTTAAGAAAAGGAAAATTCCTTTATGCCAATCGACGTGTATGAGATAATTTCTCAGTTCAGGAAGAAATGGTGTGCGATATTAATCGTCATCTTATCTAAAGTTATAAATTTTAAACCGTGCGGATATTATTTATTACAATTTTCTTTTGTAAGATGATCACATGATGCACGAATAAATGATAAGCGAGAACTCTTCTTACTTGCACGGAACTTCAAATTTCGTACAAAGCGAAATTCTTGTCATAAAAATTAACTTGTGTAAGATTATTACATGGTTCAAAAAGAAGTGTCAGGCGAAATTACAAATTGTATAGATGTATATCATGAATTAAAAATGATATATGTTTATGATAAAATAACAAAAGAAAATTCGTCAATTTTTTCAATATAATACATACACAAGATATACACATATATTTGTACCTACATATACATGCATAGCACATACAATAATTAATAGAGAATACCATTCACAGAGAATAATTAACCGACGTCTAAGACTCCGAGGACACCATTTTCACAGGGAAATTCCAAATACATTGGGATCCGAGTGTGGCGGCGTGCTTTATGACGAAGTTTATGAAAATGTTCACCGCGGGAGGGCTGACATAGCACGATGAAGGTATATACGAGAAGGAATTTAAAGGAAGAGGATCCCGAGGGGTGTCCCGGTCGACGTATCGTAACGCCTCCTCTCCTCTTCTCGAGCAGGTGACTTGGTTCCTGCCACCGACGCTCCCTCAGGAGTCCGCGTATGTCGCTCCCAGATATTACCGTATAATTTAAGGATATTTCACTCACACATACTCTCTTTCTCTCTTTCTCTCTCTCTCTCTCTCTCTCTCTCTCTCTCTCTCTCTCTCTCTCTCACTCTCTCGAATACAAACATACTCTTTCACTCTATCTCATTCATTCTTTCGTTTTATAAAGCCTGCACAGCACTGGAATCCAAAACGCGAATAGCTCCACGAAGAAAGAGGCGTACTCTTTCAAGAACAAAGGGAGGATGGGAAACCTTGAAAAGAACTACATCTATTCTCTCTCACATCATCCGTAATATCTGCTTATAATAAATTCGAAATGTTGAAAAATTGAAAATAACGTTCGATGGATTCCTCTAAAATAAAAAATTATGCGACTCTACGAACAGTCGAAGAATATATATAGTAAACTATATATATACAATAGTAACTTCGTTCTCTATTCATTGAAAATAAATGATCATATAAAATCAAAAAAAAATGATAAATAAAACGTTAAAAAGCTTCGCTACCATCTTTAATTTTCGTCCGAATCATCGATAACTGGTATCATACGACAGATTCTTTTTGTGAAAACGTTCCCTTTTGTATTTATTTCAGACAGATAAATTTCTTCGGTAATATGAATCATTATTTAAGATAGGAAAGAACGAAAGAGAGAGGAAAAATTTAAGAAAGAAAGATAGAGAAAAATGATTTCCTACGAATTCTTCGTAAATACGATCGATCATATTTGACACCGATAAGACAGCCACCGAGATGACACTAGGAAGGAATTTTGAAGGAAAAACAGGAAAAGAGTAGGAGAAACTTACAAGTATAGAACCTATAGAAAATAAAAAAGAAAGTTAGACGAAGAGAGAAGAAGACAGAGGCACAGAAAGAGAAAGAGAAAGAGAAAGACACCACTAAGGGTGGTGTTTCATACAATGGCTGCACCGAGGCGTGTCGTCGAAAGAACGAGGACAACAATGTTACGTTGGTGATGATGCGATGAAACGGAGCTGAAACCAGGACGCGAGAACAGATATCCGGTTATGTCCAACAGGATATCGTTTTCGTGAGATTCACAGACATAGGAAAAGGGGAAAATACTGGGAACCACCCTCCACCCCTCTATCCTAAACATACATACACATATATATATCTATCTTTCGGCAAAGGAAAACCGCAGGCGGTAGAAACGTTGAAAATAGCGAGTAGAATGTGTGTATCGCTTGAGAAAAGGACATAAAGAGAAAGAGAGAAAAAGAAAAAGAAAAAGAGAGAGAGAGAGAGAGAGAGAGAGAGAGAGAGAGAAATAGAAAAAGAGAGGTTAAACTTTGGGGATATAGAAATAGACGACAAGATTCTCCACGCTTTATATGTGTTGTATCCATTGTACGATGACAAATCGTACATCGGCCGAGCACGAGCCGCTTATCCATCAACATCAAGCTCGTAACGCTGTTGTTGTAGCCTTCCTTCGTAAAGGAAGGAAGAAGGGAGAGAGAGAGGGACAGAAAGAGAGTGCGATGGGAGGGTTAGAGAGAGGAGGAGTCGATAGAATCACGCCTCCGGCTTGCTGGACATGAAATCGCCACCGTGAACAAAGATCGTCTTAGCTCTCGACGATCGTTCAAGGATTACGAAAGACGAATGCTTCTGAATGATCCAATTCCTTTCCTTCTGTCGATTAGTTGATATAAAAGAAGAAAAAAAAAGAGAGAGGTTGGATGATATTGATCTCGATCATCGTCCAACTTGATCTATCATTGCTTTCGAATATTAATAACGTGAATAATTAACAAGTGATTTTTCGTCGGCCCTTCTTTTTTCTTCTTTCGCTTTACTTTGCTTTGTTCTTCTTTTCTTTTTTTTCTTGTGCTTTTTGTTTACTTATTTATTTATTTATTTATTTATTTATTTATTTATTTATTTATTTATTTATTTATCTATTATTGATTTATTTCTTTGTATGTGTAAATATATATTTATTTATTATTTGAACTATGCGATATATAACGATAAAATTATTTTATGATAAAAAACAGTAATATTATCATTATTATTACTGTTATCAGTTCCAGAAAGATATCCGGTACAGTATTCCTATTAAACCATAAAAGAATCTTACGAGAAAGTTGTCTAACGTGTTTACCGTAGTAGTGCTCCTAACGGTTCAGCGTAAACAAATAGATACATAAATGCATATATACACGCATGTGAACGTAAAGAGAGAAAGATAGAGAAACAGAGAAAAAGAGAGAGAGAGAAAGAGAGAGAAAGGTCTAACTTAAGTAATAGCTTTTGAATCGTGTAAATATTGAAAGATAGAATAGTAGAAGATATTCAATATATGAAAGAGATGCAATATTTATATTGTGTATGTTCATTGAACCATTATCTTTGTGATTTTTCACACGCTTATGTTCACGCATTGAGCATGGATGACACGAGAGAGATAGAGACAGAGAGATAGAGAAAGAAAGAAAAGATTGATCTCCTTCCACACGAATGATTGGACAAGAGTGTCATCTTCAAACAATCGAATGCATTAATTTTTTATCACGCCACGTCTCGTATCATCGATTTCTTCTCTTCTTTTTCTATTTTTTTTTTGTTTTAGTTCTTCTTTTCATTTTTTAGTTCTTTCTCTTCTTCCTCTTTTTCTTCTTCAACTCCTTCTTCTTCTTCTTCTTGTTTTTTTCATTCCAGACGCGTGACAGTGAACCCTTTGTCATGAGTAACGCGAAACGTCGAGCATCGCGATGAGAGTGAAAGAGAAAGAGAGAGACAGAGATAGAGATAAAGATAGAGACCGATATGAAGAGCGAGACGATAATAATAATTAATCACTTTATTTGGAACAAATATAAAGGATATTTATTACGTTTGTTATCATATGTCAACGTTAAAAACTATCGAACTCGTAAAAGCAAATAAAGTGTTCACGGTTCGTCGTTCACAATTCACGGTTCGTGATTCACGATTTACGGTTCGAGGTTTTTTCATTAATTTTCGTCGATGGAAATTGAAATGTTTTCTTTATTCAAATTCGTTTCAATCGTAGCATCGATTCCTTTTAAAAATTTTTAATATCGTTTTTTCTTTCTTAATTTTTCAATTAGTTTAAATAAATATCGATGGATACGTATTAAAACTGCCTATTATAAATGTTTATATATATATATATATATATATATATATGAAGAATTGAGATAAGCTTGCACTATATAATGGAAAGTTATAAGAGAAATATGGAGTCCGATTTTGGAGCACTTTTTCTAAATCGATTATTTTCAACAATTTTATCGTAAATTCGAAAATCTTTCTCACTACCATTTATTTATTTTTTTCTTCTTTTCATTCATACAGATCGTGAAGAAATCGTGTTAGAAAACGATCAAAGAAATATCAAAGAAAAGATGGAGAAAAGGATCGTGTAAATAGATTTTATTCTTTTATTGCATGTTGCCGTATACCTGCGTACCCTTGGTAATTCCCAGTACCTTTTTCTAAGGGCCATAAAATATCTATAATAGAGCTCTTTAGATACTCGCTAAGAAACTGGTAAGTTTGAATAAAAGAGACATTATCATCTTTTAGAAAAATAATTTTAAACACCCATTTCATACAAACTATTGATAAATTTGAGACAACTATAATACTTCAAAATAACGCTACGAAACTATGGTACCAAAATCAATCACTTTCCTTTTTATTGTGCGTCAATAAGTTACACGTTAATGTCTCTTTCCTTTTCCTTTTCTTCTTCTTGGTTTTTGAAATCGTACCAACGTGTATTTATCGTCGATGTATAATTTTTGATTTCTAAGTGATTTCTAAATTATTCGTAATTATTAACTTTTCATTTTTAGTTCGTAGAAATAAAGTAGAAGTAACGATATATATATATATATATATATATATATATATATATATATATATTAAATAAAACATTCCATTATACAGTCCGTAGAAGTCTTTTTAATTCTCCATATATGTACAAAAAAGAAAAAATATATAAAAAAAAAAAAAATAAATAAAAATACAAATAAAAAAACATTTATATCAAGCAATCTTGATATACGAGAAATATGGGGTCTTTTTCTACATCAATCATTTTCGAAACTTTTACCGTAAATTCAGAAATGTTTTTCACTATTATTTTTGTTCTTCTTTTTATTCATGAATTCTATCGACACAGATTATTAGATGATTAATCAAAGAATATTTTGACATTGAAAAATTAATTTTAATATTTTAATAACATTAAGAATGATCATACAAGAAAAAACAATTTATGTATTCTCTCTCTCTCTCTCTCTCTCTCTCTCTCTCTCTCTCTCTCTCTCTCTCTCTCTCTCTCTCTCTCTCTCTCCTTCCCTCTCTTTGTATAGATATATATTTTAAAGATTAAACATGTTAAGCATATAATAACTAAGAGAAAAAAAAGAGAGATAGAAATAAAGACAGAATAATGTTATAAAAAATTAAACGATACACTAAAAAAAACTAAGTATACATTAATACAAACCTATACTTTCTCT
>NC_057688.1:1113111-1118111 GCF_014466175.1 Vespula pensylvanica | reverse complement strand
GAGATAAAGAGATAGATGATCTTCGTCCCAGTCGATTCACACGAATACACACATAAGCACAATTACAAGTTCGTGTTTGAGCATGCGAATTGTCGATCGCGATGTTACGAGCAGAGGATAAGCAGGCAAAGCGCTGACGGTTATGTCAGCCGCCTACGCATATATTCGTCCACGTCGATTTCGAAGCGGGAGTTATACCAAGAGATACGGCAGATAGTGACGGTAATTTACCGTCATTATGGATGGCCAGGAGTGCCTGAGGGCTACGAGTATGATCCCATGCCCATTTTGGAAGACCTTTATATACCTGTATATGTATGTATATACCATGCAACTCGATTAACCGTTCTCATTAACCAACTTCCAATCGTAGGATCTGACTCTCTCGATCGGTGTGAACACCTTCCGGCTATTCGAAATCTACTTGGCGAACTTTGTTTTCAAGTAGACTACTTAAGTGAGTACTGTGTTCCTTATGAAATCCCTCTTTCTTTCTCTTTCTCTTTCTCTTTCTTTTCTATTTGAAATATAATATATCAGTTATAACTAACTATATATATATATATACACATATATATATATATATTTATATGGTGGGTATGTGTATGTATATATACATATATATAATTGATATATTGTTATATTTAATATATACGAATGTATGTACGAGTGAATTAACACATTGTTAATCGATTTATTTATTTTAACGAGAGAAGAAAAATGTGTTGATCGGTAAGAGACGCGAGGGTGTCGATTGTCGCATTTCCGAACGGAATGAAGTGGTTATGTCAAGAGGGGACGAGGAGTTTTCCGAAGAAAGTAACGTGAGAGTTTCGAGGTTGGATGTTGAGACTCGAGGGTTGATTACATTACGACGGAGACCCACTCTCCCTCTCCCTCTCCCTCTCTCTCCCTCTTTTTCTCTTTCTCTCTTTCTCTCTCTCTCTCTCTCTCTCTCTCTCTCTCTCACCCTTTCTCTTTCGCATAGATACACATATATATTACACACATATACATATGCACATATCATATAATTAACATCGTTAAAAGCATGGATATAAAATAAATTGTAAATAATTATACTCGGTATGACATTAACGAAGGTGACGGCTAAAAGTGACTAACATACCTACATAAGTTTTTCACGATTACAATTTTAATTTAGATTTAATAAAAAAAAAGAAAAAGAAATAAGAAAAACAATAGTAGAGAATTTACAATAAGAGAAAAACAATAGTAAAAAAAGAAAGACAGAAGAAAAAACGAGGAAAATAAGAAAATATTCGTTGTTGAACGTTTCTCTTGAAATTAAAATGTTTCGGTAATCTATATGACCACATCTTATTAAATTTACGTTCGAGTTATAATTGAACTACGCACGTATTATATAACATATTATATATCACAAAATTATATCATTACACAATATATAGTTATATACTGTTACTATAAAAATTAATATCATGATATAATACAATAGTTTTAGTACTATAAAATATCATTGTATAAAATTTGTATAATATATATTATAGTCTTACATAATAATATTACATATATATTGTATTATATAATAAAATGAAACATTTTCTCTCTCTCTCTCTCTCTCTCCGTCTCTCTTTCTCTCTGATCGAGATAAATCGTTTTCTTCTTCATTAAAACGTGTGAAACAAAACTTGACAACTATTTAATATTAACGATAACTATCTTGTTACTAACCCAAGAATTGTAATCAACGTACAAGACACAAAACGTGCCAGTTTACGAGTTCAACCATGGAGCTGGATAGGAAAGAGGAAAGGGGAGGAAATCTTGTCGAAATTCATGGCAAAGCACAGATCGTAAAATCTATAATAGCTACCGATGAAAATTAACGACACTAAAATCAAGCTTTTATCTCTCTTTTATAACGTCATTCCTCGCAATTTTCTATCCCATTCAGGATTATACCTTTCGATGTAACGTCGAGGCCTAAGAGAGAGTCTCGTTTATCTCATGATTGACCTCATAAATCTTCGAATAATAAAATAAAACGAAAATGTCCAGTTTGAAATATCCAGATCGTCTAAGAACCATATACACATATACACATATACACATATACATAAATGTATTATCTCATTTTACTAAGAAATGAAAAAAAGAAGATAAGAAAAGAAAAAATATATAACGAAAGAGATGATAAACGAGAAAGAAAAAGATTTCTAATCCCTACCGTTTGATCTTTAAGGATCATCCTTCGAGTCTCCTCTTTAATTTAAAAAAGTCGATGATCAAAAACTTTCTCTCTCTCTCTCTCTCTCTCTCTCTCTTTCTCTCTATCAATCTATCTCTCTTCCACTCATTTTCTCTCTTTCTATCAATTTATTTATCTATCTCTGTTCCTCTCTCTTTCTTTCTCTTTCCACCTATTAATTTATCTATCTCTCTTCCTCTCTCTCTCTCTCTCTCTCTCTCTTTTTTCCTCTCTTTCATTTTTTAACTTATCCAGAACTTTATTACATTAACTAAGACTAGTATATACCAGTTTCTAATCTCACGAAAGGATTAGGGAACCATTGAAAAGATACGAGACACGATCTTCAAGTGACAGAGCCTGCCAATCGTTGTTACGATCGGCTATTATAATACTGAAATGGCTCCATTAAGAACGTTCACGCGCTATTGGAGCCGTATGCTTCCCCTTCTTTTTTTCCTTTCTCTCTTTCTTTTCATTTTATTCGTTCGTATTTATTCTTTCTCTTTCTCGTTCTCGTTCTTTCTTTTTCTCTTCCTCTTTCTCTCTCTATCTCTCTCTTTCTCTTTCTCTCTCTCTGTCTCTATCATCTTCCTCGCACTTTTCTCTAGACTACGCTAGCTAGGAAAGTGCACTATACAGATCGTTCAACGTTTAACGTCGTTTCCATTAGGCTAACGACCTTGAAGGTCCGATAAAGTATTCACCCTGCCGATAATCGCTGCGTGATTTCAAGTTTAACGACCGCAATATAATATCGTCGCCGAGTGAAGGGAACGAAATAAAAAAAAAAATAAAAGAAAAGGAGAAAAAAGAAAGAAAAAAGGATAGAAAATAAAAAAGGTACTAACAAAGATAGCGATAGAGAGAGAGAGAAAGAGAGACAGATAGATAGTAAGTGTCTCGTAAAACGATAAAGATCTAATTAAAAACCAAACTGTTAATCCATAGAAAAGAAAGAAAGGACACAATGTGATCTAATTGATCGAAGAAAAACTTGTTCCCTTCTTTGCGACCTACTACAGTAAAAATGTTCGCCGATCGCGAACGAACGGTAATCCAGGCAAATGAGTACTTTACAATGTTCAAAGCCGGATTAGCATGTAATTATTACCTGCGGAATCGAACCAAGTTATTTTAACGAGAGAGAGAAAATGTGCCATTAAATAATCGTGTGCTTGGTATGTAATCGTATAAAATAAACGTGAATATAACGTACGATGATCTCGGCCTTTGATATCGTCGGTGCTTAATTAAATTTGATAATTAACAGAAATGATATTCGATTTACATATACATATATATATATATATATATATATATGCGTGTGTGTGTATATGTGTGTGTATACATGTACATATGTACATACAATATCGTTCGAAATGAAAATACGAAGAAAATTAATGAACGTGTTTCGAACGTGAAAATAATTATTGAAAAGGTACAAAATAATTTACGAAAGTTAAAGACATAAATATATATATATATATATATATATATATATATATATATATAAATTGGGGCGTTATGAGTTCTTTCTTTTTTGTTTACTTTTTTTTTGCTCTCTCTCTCTCTTATTGCTTTCTCTTATTTTTTTTTTAATTTTTCTTATAATTTTTTTTTTTTTTAATAGCAGCAAAGATCAACGTCGTGGCGCCGACCAACGGAGACGACAGGAAACATCGGCGTCGCGACGTCCATGTTTCCACGAGTCACCGCCAGATCGAGATAGGCGGCTCTTTCTAAAATGACACCGGGTATAACGTGCCGATAAAACAGAAATCTATCAAATCATTGCTCTGACAGATACATTTAGAGGATGGTATCATCATCACCGTTCGAATGAAAATACGTGACAATATGTGCCTGACGATATCAACAACCTCCGATTCGTAGAGTTCAAAACGCAATTAACTCTTTGACGAATCCAATGGCTGTTTATTCGCGTCAAATATTAACGTTTATATACGTGCAAAATCAATAAATTTTCGCGGACCATCGGTAAACTAAGCTTTATACGCACGTACGTATAAACTCCAATCGTGATTTTATTTTCTTTTCGGATTTTCTTTTTCTTTCGAGAGAAATTGCGATTTCGATTAGATTAATACACTTTGTTTATTATATGTACATTATATTATATATATATATAAAATAATCAAGTGAAATTATTTTCAACGATTATCTTTCTTATATCTCTATAGACATTTAAATGAAATAAGCTATATAACACAAATCTAAAAAAAAAAAAAAAAGAAAATAAAAATACGATGTCGATTACATAATATTTTTAACAGCAAATTAATCACGCGAATCGTGATTACAAGGTTATCTAAAAGAACTCATTATTAACAAACGTGATCGCGGTCTTTTAATAAAAACGTGACGATTAAAATGAATTAGAATAAAAAAAAAAAAAAAAAAAAAAACAAAAAAGAAACTTCAATCTTTTTTTCTTAATAATTACAGTGCCATCAATAATCGGTCATTAATAATCGATACCGTCGATTTTTCCACGAACATGATATAAAAAGTCAATTAATTGTATAACTTCGTGAACAATTATTGACGATAAAAAACATAATGACGACATTTTGTCATTTCTTTGTATTGAAAAACAATAATGAAATATATTAAATGGACGTATCGATTTATATGAAATATACATGACGAATTCGTTGCGTTAACATTAATAACGAAACGATCTCGAGAGAATATGGAAAACTAAATTAAAATGAAAGAAAGAATATATACGAGGCGACAAACT
>NC_057688.1:1095611-1108111 GCF_014466175.1 Vespula pensylvanica | reverse complement strand
ATTTACGTCTGCATCCTAAGTAATACAAACATAGAAACGACGCTTAGATAATAGTCGACGTTTAAATCTCTAACATCATTGATTACTAATACGTCAAATAATTCAAATCTCTTTCATTGAAAATTGTCTAAGATGCATGCGTACAACGAACAACGAATAACGAATAATTAAGTACGTACTTATATACTTGATGCAAAACTTCCAAGGGACATTACGTATACTTATGTTTGTGTGTGAGTACATAAATAAACTCATAGTTAAGTAAGTACATCGGTCATTCTACAATTACATCGGATTCATTATCGTCATTGTCAATTTTACGCGTTATTTTATACTTCCCGGTTTCATTTTTCGAAATTCAAGCTTATTATTCTTGCTTAATATGATTCTTTTTTTTTTTATGGGAATAACAGAAGACAGAGAAAAAGAAAAAGAAACGAATCGCATTAAATATGGTTGAATCCTTAATTAACGATAGGTATCTATATACATTCACGAATAAGTATTAATATCCATAGTATACATACTACGAATATCACCTAAAATCCTTTTAATCCTTTGCGGACGATGAACTCATGTGTATGCATTTGGTATAAACCATCAACATACTCGATAAATGTTGATATAAATTCGGCAAAAACAATCGATGCGACCAATACGTTTATATTCTATGTACGTAAATCTTTAGCTTTACAAGCAAGCATTTGCAATCGAATTTTACATATATATATACACACACATATGTATATATATATATATATATATATATATATATATATATTCTACACAAGAGTACCACAACGCTCAGTTTCGAATTACTCCGTCCGCAAAAGGGTTAAGCTGCTTATGACTTACTCGTGTTACGACAGAAAACGCTTTTCGAGGATAAGTTCATATTTCTCTCTTTCTCTCTTTCTCTCTTTCTTTCTCTCTCTCTCTCTCTCTCTCTCTCTCTCTCTCTCTCTCTCTCTCTCTCTATTTCTATCTTTCTCATACACTCATATCTCATATGAATAGGTATTAGCTTCCCATCACATCATTTTCTACCATTCCTACTTATTCTTCCTTCGACTATCTCGAAATTAATATTCACTATGAACTAACCATCAAGTACTGATTCGATATTAAAAAGAAAAATAGAAAAATGATAATAAATTTTCTAACGTGTCTCGAGATTAATATTAACTAATAAATTAACTATCGAATACTGATTCGATATTAAAGAGAATAATTGAAAAATGATAATATATTTGGAAAAGTGTCTCGAGCCAGCTTTCCAACAAACAAGAAAAAAATTTTTTAATAAAATAAAATAAAACAGGAGAGAATTTATTAATCTTTTTTTTTTAAGCTGAAATAAAAGGAACGACGATTTTTTATATATCGGTATGAATATCTCTTAACTTTTTCTTATTCTTTTACTTAAAGTCATTCCGTCGTGAAAGAATTCCTTTTTCTATTTTCTTTTCCTTTTTCTTCTTACGACGACACCTCGACACGATACTTTACCGTTCGACAAAACACGATTCGCGACGACTTTAAAGAAGAGGTCTCAACGAAAGAATTCAAAGCATAGCTCGATGAGAATCCGTAATTAGTGCGGCTTTTATCCGCATAACCGGCTCCGTGGAATCGCGTTTGTAGAATGGATACGAAAAGCGAACAGAGAAAAGAGAGAAAGAGAGAAAGAGAAAGAGAGAAAGAGAGAGGAAAAATAAAGAAGAAAATATTCCAGTTTAAATGATACATACATACATACATATATATATATACACATACATGTACATACATAGATAGACCCGCATATATATATACTCATCGTCTAAATCCACGAGCGGCGTTCATTGAATTCCGGCGCGTTTGATGTTAACTCTTTTTTACTGGAAGCTGAATCTCGCACAGAAATGTTTTTCACCGGTTACACGTATAAGTTAGAAAACTTACGTTTATTTCTCGTCAAGCTCGAAACTTCGTCCTCTTCGTTTATTTATGCTTAATGAATGTTACCGTTTAAAATATTAAAGATATTGAATCTACGGTTATAAGAATCGTTTCATAATTATTCGTATTTAAAAAATGTGACGAATGACGAATTTATAATATATATATATATATTTTTTTTTAAAGATACTCGTATCTAAAGGAAGAAAAAGAGGGGAAAAAAATTGTGAAATTAAAAAGCAGAATATACGATGTACTTTCGTTACTCGAGAACAGCTTTCTGTAAGTTCTACCCTGGAAGTAATTAATTTCTACTTCAAACGTCGAGTGCTAATTATTAACAGTTATAAAAAAAAAATAATAATAATAATAAAATAAACAGGAAAAAAAAGAATAAACGGAAACAAAAAAGAAAAAGAAAATTCAGACAAGAAAAACATAAAAACAGAAAGAAAACTAACCAAACGGTCTAACAAAGAACCGTTCATCGATCGTCGAGACAAAAACGAGCTAAAAAAACGATATTTTTATATTTCTACGAAGTTCCTCGTTTGAATGCAAATTAATACAAAGAATTTTAAAGAATATTCTTATATACACGAGTTTTCCAAAAGATTAAAAAAGAAAGAAAAAAGAGATAATACGCTTCGAAGTTAGATTTTTTTTTCTCTCTTTTCTTTCTCCTTTTTTTAAGTTTTCTAACAGGTTTATATACCGACAACAAAATCGTTATACTTTGGTAACAATAAGGCTCAAAACTTTGTCCTTGAATTTCGGTTTGGAGGAAATTTCATACTAGCTTCTAGACTTGTTGTATCGACTTCCGTAGCAAGGGCTATGCGCTATTAAATAGATGGTATTAAGGGAATACTGCTTGAGTTTGGTCCGGCTGATTAAAGTTCGCAAAACTCGAAACCACCAGCCACTTCAGCGATCTCATCGACCACGCATTGGTCCATGAGGTTTACGCTCTTAAGAACAAGAACGTTTGATAATCCACTCATATTTCATTGTCTTTATGTATGACGACGTTATGCGTACAGATATGTATAAATGAAAATTCATACACACTCGTATTTTTGTTTGATTAAAATTTCTTTTTCTTTTCGTTAAAAAATTAATCGTATACGTATATCAATCATTAAGGTTAATATCTGTTCTATAAATATGTTGTACTATAAATTTCATTATTTATATATTATATGTATATTCTATATATCGTTATATTACTTAAATTATATCAATATAAATAAATATAATACATATATTATTATATTTATATTATATATGTACTATTTTATTTTTATTTCATAAATTTATTATGTATATTTTTATGTTATGTACTATTTTATATATGTACTCTTTTATTTTTATTAATAAACAATATTATTATTTTCATTATTTATGTTATATATATATATATATTTTTTTTAAACGGCAAAGAGATAACAAAAGTTAACATGTGATCGAAGAGAAAAATAAAAAACAAAAAGAAGAAGCAAAAAAAACTAAAAAGATTTCTTCTAATTCCTCTAGATACCGACACCGATTACGTATTAGTTATATTTTTGTGCTATGTAAATGTTTTGCGTGTTCGATACGAAGTTTGTTATTATACGAATTAACTTTGACAAGGCAAAACTTGTAACAAAGCTTAAGTACGAGGAAACCCTTGACAGATTAATCGAGAGAAGTCCTATACCAACCGCTATGGTCACCGTTCGCTAACTCGACAAAGTTCAATCACTCGGTAGGAAACACTATGCATCTCTAATCCAGCGTATTTAATGGCGTCTATCTTTGTACAACTGGTACAACTCGAAAGTCACATCAAAAGTTCGATTCCACGTTTATGCATTTAGATCTTTCAACTATGAGAAACGGCATACACCTATTTCCGGTTACTAAGTCGTTCCATTATATATCGCATATGCGTTTGAACATCCTTAGAATCGAGAAACTTCCAAATATATTTTATTTAGATCAGATTTTATTCGGATCGAAGAATTCAAGTCAACCGAATTTTGAAACATTTCTCGACGCATCGTTCGAACCTTTTCACGAAAAATTCCGAACGAGAAATCGTCGAACGCATCGAACGTATTTTTTTTAACTTCGTGGAGATGTATTTTCTCTTCCTTTGTTTTTTCTTTAAATCTCTTTCCTCCAAACAAGATATACCATCAATCATAGAATAAGAAAAACTAACTTCGAATAAAGTGGAATTTATAAAATTCTTTACGATTAAAATATTCAAATACTTTCGACCATTTATAAGTTCGATCGAGGAATATAATTTGCATAATTATATAAGTTCACTAACCCATCTGAAAATGTTCATACCATTATTCGACTTAAACAAACATAGGAGAAGTCAAATATTCGAAGTTCACGTCTACCATTCGATTAATTATCAAAGGAAAGATGCAACTAGGAAATTATTCCAATAATCTCGATTGTAAACTAACCTTTGCTGATTGTTATTGGCCGAAGGCATTGGAGTTGGGACTCTAGGAGGTGGTACAGGTATAGCCTTCCTTCTTCCATTTCCAGCCGATTGATGAACGCTTGGAGTGACCCGACCGGTCGGTGCTATTCGACCGGCGGTTCTAGGCCTTTCTGTCTTTACTTCCGACATGTTTCTTTCTTTTCTGTAAATAAAAAAAGAAATTACATATACAAAAAACAAAAAAAAACGAATAACCCTTACAAAAAAAGAAAGTAAAAATTCCTTTATATATATATATATATATATATATATATATATATATATGTATGTATGTATGTATGTATGTAATATATAAATATATAAATTATATATATGTATGTATATTATATATTTGTATATGATACATATACATATAAAATTCCAAAACAATCATAACAAACACTTATCCCATTTGATTCGAGTTCTCCATTAAATATCACATACATCTATCATGAAATTGTCCTATCGAACAAATACCTATAACCAACTTGATGGTGTATCTCGTATTAAACAGGTGAAAAAACGAAATTATTACGAGACGCATTAGCAGTAACAGAGTCGCCGCGAGCGACAGTAGTAACAGGGAAAGCAGCATCGCCAGTAACAGTTAACAGCACTACCACAACAGAAGAGTTAGTAGAAGGTGCTGCTAGTAGTAACAGTAATAATAGCAGTAGCAGTAGCAGTAATAGCAGTAGTAGTAGTAGTAATAGCGGTGGTAGCGGAGAGACATAAAAGTGCCATTTTCCCTGTCACTCAAAAGGCCAGGCCGACATCACAGAGAGAACGACAATAAACTTCGAAAGAAACTGCTATATATAACAGCCGTCGCGTGCTCTAGGCTCTACCTCAAAAAGTACAAGAGAAATGGGAAAGAGAACGACAGAGAACGAAAGAGAAAGAGAAAGAGAAAGAGAAAGGGAAAAGAAAAAGGTAAAGAGAAAAGAAGAGAGAAAATGTAGCAAAAGATAGAAGGATAATACCAGACTCGGGAAACGTCGAAGCTTCTGCTTCGCTGCCATCTTTCTATCCCGTTCGTTTCCACCCCCTCGTCCACCAGCAGCTACCACCTCTCTACTACTACCCTCTAGCATCCTACTCCCACCATCTCAGCACCTTTCTCACCCTTGTCTGCCGCTACTTCTCATTAGACCGACCTTGATCGTTAGCCTACGTTTTTATTTGCTCTCATTATTTTTACCTTTATTACTTTTATTGCCGTCACTCGTTCGCCTTATTTTTCATCCTGATCCCTTTCCCTCTTCTTCCTATTTTTACTCATTCTCTTATTCCTACTTTAACTGTGCTATCGTTGTTGTTATCGTCATTATCGTTATTGCAATCGTTGTTTCTTATTATTGTTATTATTGTTTATTATATATTGAGGAAGAGAGAGAGACAGACAGAGAAAGAGAAAGACAGAGAGAAAGAAAGAGAGAGAGAGAGAGAGAGATATCATTTCGGTATTAAGAAAGAAAAAGACGGAGATAGAAACAGAGTTAGCGAACAAGAAAGAGAGAGAGAGAAAGATTCTCTATTGAATTTCAATGAAAAACGAAACGATCGTATCTCCGTTACTTTTGCATCACGAATGATTTATTCCCCGCTGACTTTAATAGGGTGGAAGAGTCATTCTTCCCACCGATAAAAAGGCACAGACATCAAATGAAGCGCGATGCGCGAGCGTATAGTCGCGTAATTAAACGCGAGCTACCAGAGCCGTCATCCTTCTACCCCTTTCTCTCACTCCTTTCTCTTTTCCTCTTCCTCTCCTTCTCCCTCTCTCTCTTTCTCTTTTTTTCTTTATCTCTATCACTCTTTTCGGTCTCTTAGCGATTTACTTTAATAAGAGAACGACACGGAATATCATCTAGTCTGCTCTCTGATAAGTAAAAGTAGCATAAAACTCGATGTACAACGTATAAGCAGATGCAAACATATATATATATGCATATATATATATATATATATAATACATATACATAGAAGCAATGAACGAACGGCGTTCGCGTAACGGAATTTCAATTAATGATTTGCCGTACGTCAGACTGCCGTGAACCGTTTCAATGAGTACTTTCATGAAGGCTCAGCCACCAAAGTCGCTCCTCTCTCGATTTAATCCCCCCGTCCCGACTCGTTCCCCTCTCACTCTACAATCTCTCACTCTCTCTCTCTCTCTCTCTTCTTTAACAACTACCAACGAACAACCTCACCGCCTCTCTTTCTTGATTTTCCCTCATGTCGAGTACGCGAAAGCTTCAGAATTCTGAACCGAATATTTCGGTCCTATGGGGATATTCGATGTTTCTCTCTCTATCTCTTTATCTATCTATCTATCTATCTATCTATCTATCTATCTCTTTCTCTCTATCTATCTATCTATCTATCTATCTATCTATCTATCTATTTATCTATCTATCTATCCATCTATCTTTATCTCTCTTTCTATCCAAATATCTTTATCTCTTTTTCTAACTATCTGTCTGTCTGTCTGTCTATCTATCTATCTATCTATCTATCTATCTATCTATCTATCTATCTATCTATCTATCTACCTCTCTCTCGTTCTCTCTCTCTTACTTTTGCCTACTTCTCTTTTCATTTTTTTTTCTTTTTTTACTCTTTTCCTCTTTCAACGAGTCTACATCATATCACTCGTCTACCTTCACGCAAATTCGCATTCGAAATTAGCGAAGGATGGATATTGAATGGTGTGAGATATGGGAGTAGGGGGAGGAAAGAGAAAAAGGAGTAGGAGGAAGGATGAAGGAGTGGGGGAGGAAAAAGGTGAAACCCTACGCGATCGTATTACGATCGATTTCGCGTTCTTTTGACTCCTCATCTCCCTCAGGCATTTCCGAGTTTTTATTCCGGACTTCTTTCAAAAAAAAAAAAAGAAAAGAAAAAAAATCAAAAAGAAGAAGAAGAAGAAGAAGAAAAGAAAAAGCCCCGATAAAATTTCTTTCCCTAAAAATAAAAGGAAAAGGAAAAATGGAAATAATGAAATAATGAAACGGGATAGATAAGCGATCAGAGAAATTTTATTCCGCATTTAACGGATTTCGTTCTTTTCGATCATCAAGCACATCTCTACGTTTCGATATAATATAATTTTTATAGATGAAAATTTAGACTTGTATCTTTCTTCTTTCTTCTTCTTCTTCGTCTTCTTCTCCCTTTTTTTTTTTTCTTTAATTTTTTTCTTGTCTTCGAGTAACATACGCGAACGACGCGATTCGTTTTTCGATGAAAATTCAACGAACTTTAAAAAGTTTTCAACGGGAGTGCAAGTAGTCGAGAAGATACGAAAGGGCGGCCCTTTTAAATTCCCGGAAAACTTCTCGTGCGATACGAATCGAGGGGACTCGAAAGATCTCACGGAGGAGGACCGAGCTGGAGCAAAGGAAATTAGAAAAAAAAAAAAAAAGAAAAAAAGAAAAAAACAAGAAAGTAAAAAATAAATAAAAAAGAAAAGAAAAAGAAAGAAAGGGAACACTTGTCCACACCGTACATTCGCGTAACACGCACTTTTTAATTTACGTTAGGCGAATGTACTCGTTAACTCGTTCATGTATACACACGACACACACGTATGAACATGTACACGTATTTATACGTGTGTGCAAGTACACATCTACTTGTATATTTCCTTCTTAGGAATCTGTATAACGAGAAAAGGAAAGCTTGGAGATTGAAGGGAGAAGTCGAAAAGTCCCTTCGCCGAAAAAGGACGAAAGAGGAGAAAATGCAACGACTACTCCTTCTAAAGGCAAGCACCGTGACGGATACTTGTGCCCCTCTCGTGGGATCCATTCTTCGAAATTCGCCGGATTACGGTTACCTTCTTCAACCTGGCGGAAGAAATGCAAGTGCCTCCCGTACAAGTTTCAACGCATGCTTTCTCATATACATATCTACGATTTGTACCTGTTGCGAGGGAGACGAGAAAGAAAGAAAAAGAAAAAGAGAAGGAAAGAGAAAGAAAAGTCTGTTAAGATTTTTATATGCAACGTATTCTACTACTTTCAATGATAATAATAAAAGTAATACAAAAATAAAATAATAATAATAATAATAATAATAATAATAATAATAATAATAGTAGTAGTAGTAGTAGTAGTAATAATAATAATTTTATTAAGTCGAATGAGAGGATTGTAATAATTAAGCAATGTAATAAGTACGGCGTAAGAAAATGTTCTCACGGATAATAAAAAAAAAAGCGGATCGTACGAGTGGGACGATGTTAATTGCATTTATCAACGTTAAGTATTACCTTGAGAAAAAGCAATTAACCCTAATCACATTTTTCTTTATAGAAGATCGTTCCTAACGATAAAGAGAGCATCCCTTGAAAGGAAAATATCATAATACGGCGATGACTAAAGCTCTCAACGTCGATTAAATTGTAATCTGATGAAATTCATTATGCGGCTTGTTAAACTTAACGAAATTCACTAAGCAATAATAGGTTCATCGATTCAAACGAAATATTATCATTTATCATCGATAAAACGACTCGTTCGTTTAAATATAACTCTCTTTCGAAAACTTTTTAAAGGAAAAGAAAAAAAAACAAAATAAAAAAAACAACAACAACAACAATAAATCAACGAACCCATTGAAGTTCAAAACCAAAGATGAAAAAAGAAGGTAGAGGGTGAAGTTGGGTGGGAGGTGGTTGGAAGTAGAAAAAGGTTGAGTAAGGAAGCAAGTATTATATGCGACGATGTTACGACGTCGTTAGGTGGGATTATTATTTCGCTATACGCGGAAATCTAGATGGAAAAGGAAGAACCATAGCGTCGTGTATGGGGAAATGACATCGAGGCCAACGACGACGACACAACTACGACGACAACTACGACGATGACGACGAGTAAGAATAATAGAAATGAGTAGTACAAAGAAAAACGAGAGAAAGAGAGAGAGAGAAAGAGAGAGAAAACGTATAGACAAACAACAATGCACGTTGGCACGTTTGGTTAAAATCTGAACGAGACTACCGATCCAGCTTTCTTTTAGTACTCATTTTACGAGCGAGTCGCGTATTTCTCATTGCGTGAATAATATCCAAGATTGCGTTAGACGTACTAACATATAACGTAAACTAAAAGGAAGAAAAATGAAGAGAGAGAGAGGGTAAATAGGAGACACGAAGGGTCGAAATGGGTCGAAGGGTGGGTGAATGATACAGAGACGAAGGGAAACGAAACGGATTCTTCCTGGCGGCAATGGCGAGTACAATGAGGGGCATCTGCTTAGCAAATTGCAAAAAATAATGACGTTTGCTCGGATAGGAGATACGTCGACGGTGTAAACGAGAAAGAAAGAAAGAAAGAGAGAGAGAGGAAGAGGAAGAGGAAGAGAGAGAGAGAGAGAGAGAGAGAGAGAGAAATAGAGAGAGAAAGAAAGATAGATAAATGATGGAAGCCGTCGTATTCCATAACACAATAACGCGTCTGTACTCTCTCTCTCTCTCTCTCTCTCTCTCTCTCTCTCTCTCTCTCTCTCTCTCTCTCTCTCTCTCTCTCTCTCTCTCTTTCTCTCTCAATCTCTATCTATCTCTCTTTATCTCTCTTTATCTCTCGTAGAACGACAAACACGTCGTCGGGAGGTGAAAAACAAGGCGTCACAAAGAGAGAGAAAGAGAAAGAGAGAGAAAGAGAAAGAGAGAAAAAGAAAGACATAAGCTTTGTGGAAAAGTTAGAGGATGAGGGTGATGGAAAAAAAAAGATAATACAAACGCAAAGGTCCTTCTCTTTTCCCGTGTGTATCATTGAAACAATGTAGCATGCACGAAAGGGTGAGACGGCCATGATCGTTTCTCTTCGTCCTGCATTGAAGATATATAGAAGGTATCTGTATACGCGTGCTTATGTCAGTGTGTACGAAATATATATATATATATATATATATATATATATATATATATATGTAATAGAGGGACAGAGAAAGATAGAGGTACAACATCCATACTACGAGGTTGGTTTCGTCCGTCCGACGACGAATTCCAGGGAAGCTTCCTTTATCGTTTGAAACTCCCGCGAAAGACGCGCCATGAATGCGTCTTCATCAAGCTCGCTCAAAACGGAGTTAGGGGAAAGAAAAGAGAAAAGAGGAGAGAGAAGACATAGCGAGAAGATCTGAGAAAAAGCTTCAACTTTTTTCTTTTTTCACATTTCTTTCTTTCTTTCTTTCTTTCTTTCTATTTTTCTTTCTTTTTTTGTTCTTTGTTTTCTTTGTTTTCTCTTTTTTCCTTTCCTTCGTGAAACGATTTTATCGGCCGACATGATGACGCGGATTATATATGTCAATTATTATTTATCCCACATACACGCGCGGAACTTTCTTCCTTCGTCTTCCTTAAACCTTTTTTTATTTTGTAAATATCTGTTTCTGTCTCAAGCTTTGCTGAACAACGAGCTCGGAGTACTGTCATTGTTAATAAAATAATATTAAAAGTTAGTTAAGTTTGACGCGAACGTGAGAATAAATGTATGATTGTTCGTGATTCGCGTGAGAAACGTATTTCAAAGAGGATGCATTTCTTTCTTTCTTTCTTTAGAGAAAAAGAGAGAGAGAGAGAGAGAGAGAGAGAGAGAGAGAGAGAGAGAGAAAGAGAGAAAATAGAAAGAAAGAAATAGCCGATCAATGTAAACGACGAAACGACCAAGTATCGTTTCCCGATCATCGTAAACATTTCCTTTTCAACGTAGCATTCGCATCATCACGAAACATTCCCATTAAATTGCCAAGACGTGATGATTACGTAGTTACATGAATACATGTATGAAACGTAAATACTAAGTACGTACGTATCTATTTTTTTTTTATTCTGAACCCTGTCCAATTTATCGAGACGTATTGCAGTCATCGAAGAAATTTATCAACGATGGTCGTGTATCTACCACGGCACGACTTTGATCCTTTCGATAGATATCTATTCGTCATGATATCGACAAAATTCTCGTTGGTATAAAACACCAGTTCAAAGATATATATGCATGTACATACGTACGTACGTATATATGTACGTATGTATGTATGTATGTACGTATCGAAGAGAAAATTTCTCATGGCCCCTACGATACTATGCTGTGACCACATGCGGACCATAGTCGCTTACGTTCTCATGGTGATCGCATATCGAGCTATCATATGGGTGACACGCGTCTACCTTCTCCCTCACCTCCCTCACCATCATCACCACCATCGTTATTACTAACACTTTCTTTCTCTTTCTCTCTCTTTTTCTCTTTCTCTCTTGCTCTCTTTCTGTCACACGTGAAAGAAACGTAATGGATGTTACCAGAGCTTTCTGTCGCGTCGTCGGCATAGATTTCAAGGTCGATTCGAAAATCGCTCATAAAATAAAACGTGTTAAGCGCGTCGGGAATAAAAGTTATCAAATATAAATAAATACACCATCGGTTTCAATCCGACTCTCCAATATTTAATAATATAAATGTTTGTTATAATGGAACAAAAGAATCGAAATATCTTTTTGCTGCGCATTGTTTCACGTTATTTCGTTCGTACGAATATTGTAATTCGCGTACAATAGCAAACCTTTCTTTTTTCCTTTTTGTCTTTCTTTCTTTTTCTTTCTCTTTCTCTTTCTCTTTTTTTTTTTTTTTTAAATATTTTTCTTTCGTATCATTCGTTCGGCTTTCATACCGTTCGACGCTCGTATTGTTACGCCTACGTTACGTATTTTTTCCGGCTCCTAGCGGCATTATTAATACGTACATATCGTCGTTTAACAAAGGCACCATTGAAATTAAGAATGTCCCTATTAATCTCGCTCTAATTAAAATGAAACAAATATTCCCCTCGAGTCGATTTGCTCGATGTGAAAATTTCTATTTAATATCGCACATCCTGTCGATGTTAAAATTTCCTTTACGATTTGTTTGTTTTCTTTTTTCATTTCCTACTTCTTTGTTTCTCCTTTTTTAACTATGATTTAGACATTAGACGCACGATGAATCCATATATCTTTCTTATTATCTCGTACGAAAGAAAGAGAGAGAGAGAGAGAGAGAGAGAGAGAGAGAGAGAGAGAGAG
>NC_057688.1:1057253-1095511 GCF_014466175.1 Vespula pensylvanica | reverse complement strand
AGAGAGAGAGAGAGAGAGAGAGAGAGAGAGAGAGAGAGAGAGAGAGAGACGAGCGAACCTTGAGACTTTATAAATTCGGGACAAATTAGTTTATCTTTCGGTGATGTTTATTACACTATATAAAAGCTCTCGGAAACGGTAACGCTTGGGCCACCCAAGCTAACCGAAAAACATCGCTAAAAATATAACCCGTTTCTCGTCGCCCTTCTCCCTCTTTCCCCCCTCCCTTTACCACCCTTTTCCATTTCGTTTCCTTTCCTCTCCTGGAAACTTCAGAAGCGTTGAAATGTGAAAAATGGAATATCGTGTCTACCTACAACGAGGAAAAGGGATTGTGTAAAAAAATGTTTTCAACTGTTTATTATAGTTTTCAATTAATTCGTATTTTTTTTTTTTTTCTTTTTGTTTTCTCATTGCATTGTATTTTCACGATCATCTGACGCAAATCCAATTAGGAACTTATCGAATTTGTTTGGGAAAATAAAGGGAAAGCAAAAGGAAAAAAAGAGAAATGGGATTACAAAACAATCGGAAACAAAGATATATAATATGACTGGTGATTTAATAATTTCAATGTGGGGAAAAAAAAATCAGCTGAAGCGCTATTGAATTATAAATTCCAGAAGGATATCCGCGATAAAATATTAATAGAATTTAATTACACAACTCTGAATGTGAAATATTTAGCAGGTAAATAGTTCGTATAGGTAAAAATATTTCATTAAATTTATCGGTTTTGTCAAATTTATTAAATTATTTATATTTTCCTATGAAAAAAAGAAAATATATATATATATATGATACAATAAAGAAATATACTGCATATATATATATATATAGAGAGAGAGAGAGAGAGAGAGAAAACTATAATAAATAGACAGTCAGAATCACATTTTTACGCTCATTGAATATTAATAAAACCCATTGACTTTGCACACTGAATAAATTTATAAAAAAAAAAAAAGGTGGAGAAAAAAGGGAAAATAAATAAATAAATATTCGCCGGGAATGAAGAGTACCTACCGCAATTGTGAAAGATTTCGAGAGAAAAAGAAAGAAAGAAAAAAAGAAAGAGAGAAAGAAAGAAAGAAAGAAAGAGAGAGAGAAAGAAAGAGAAAGAGAGAGAAAGAGAGAGAAAGAGAGAAAGAGAGAAAGATAGAAACAGAAAGAAACAGAAAAGGAGAGAGAGAGAGAGAAAAAGAGAGAGAGAGAGAGAGAAATAGTGAGAGAGAAAGAGAGAGAGTAAAAAACAGAGAAAGAGCAAGAAAGAGAGATAGAGAGAGATAGAGAGAGAGAGTGAAAAGTTTTAACGAGAAAATCTGGGCAAGTGGACGCGAGGAAACGACGCCTATTCGCCACGACCGTTACTCGTCATTTAAAATCCGGACTAGGTAGTATCGTAGTAGGAAGAAGTGGTCTGTAACGATAGACGAGAGAGGAGAAATTTTCGCGCGAGGGGTTCTCTCGAGTCGAATAAGGGTTTGCTAGAAGGAAAGAGAGAGAGAGGAGTGGGGGCAGCCAGGAATAATTTACCGCATGGTTTTTGCTGAATTTTCCAACGTTGCTTAACCTGCCGTAGGTAGACGCCTAAAAGTCCGTAGGTTTCGAAGCTCGTATTGGTTAATGGTGATGATGGTGGTGGTGGTAGTGGTAGTGGTGGTAGTGCTGGAGAAAAAAATCAGAGGGAAAAGGGGTAGCCATTGCTATGGGGCGAGCGAGTGCGACTCGACGAATAAACGCTTTAATAAAAGTTCTCTCTTTTTTTCTTTCTCTTACATGTAACGTGCACACATATGCATATATACATATACATATATATATATACATATATATATATATATATATATATATATATATATATATTACAATACATAGCTAGAAAAAGGGAAAAAAGGACGGAGGAAAAGAAAAAAAAAATATATATATATATTACACCAGAAGGCAACGCAGAGCGGCCAATCACGAAACCGCGTAGCTACATGCGGTCAGGTACGGTATTTGTTTCATCGGTGAAAGCCGTGAAAATTCCAGCCCGAATCGTCCGTCCGAACGTGCGATAGTGCAACAAACAACAACCCACCGGCATTACCAACCACCACCACTAAAACACCACATCTACTCGTTGTAAAACTCTGGAAAAGTAGAACTGCCGATGCAACTGGCAATCCCGTCCGAACGAACATTTCGAAACGTGCTTTCGTTTCCCGTGCCGTGCCCTCTGCCAATGAGCTCGCTAACGAGCGGAATAACGATACCACGAAAATTTTTTTCTACGTCGATTTAATCCAGCACACGGTTTAACCCATGAGAGCGTAGATAGGTACATACAGTACTTCGCAGGAGAGAAAAAGAGAGAGAAAACTCCATTCGAACGAACGATTCCATCGTTCGAAGCGAAATGCGTACGATCGATCGTACATACAGTCAAAAAGTCGTACGGAAACTGATGGAACAAAACACATATACGTATGTATGTATATATGTCCTATCTACTACTAGCACGTAGCAGATGTCGCAAAGTATCGACAACGTTCGGATCGTGATGGATGCTGTTTAACATCGTCGAAGGGTCCAAACGATTACTCCGATTTGTGTACTCGCGATATCCCTATGAGATATCCATGCTATCGGATCATCTAGGAATAGGAGATAAAAATAGTCACTCGATGGGGAAAGTTTTATACGAAAGCTTTTGCCATATATCAAAGAGGAAGAGAGAAAGAGAAAGAGAGAAAGAGAAGTGCGAAAAGAGAAAAACGTTGAACCAAAAAAAAAAAAAAGAAGAAGAAGAATTTTCGCGACGTGACTTCAAACACAATATTTTAATAACGTGTTTTCGTTTTAAAGGGATTTACGAGAGAAAGAGAGAAAAAGAGAAAAGAAAAGAGAAGGGGGAAAAGTGTAGACAGGATCGAGATGGACGGATAGAGAAAGAGAGAAGAAAAAAGAAGAAGAGAGGAAAGAAAGACAGAAAGAAAAAGAAAAAGAATGAAAAAAGAAAAAAAGATCACGAAAAAATGAGGAAGTAGAGAAACAAAAGGAAAAAGAAGAAGAAGAAGAGGAAAATTTGAAAGAAACAAAATGAATGGAGAGAGACAGATCGATATTAAAAAAAATATCCTTCGAAAAGAGAAACGTGTAAAAGGCAATGCACGAACATGCAATAAGCGAGACATATGGCAGACAAATACGAAGGAAAGAAAAGCAAATAGGTATATGGTACTTCGCCCCTAGCCCCATCACGATCTTCGATCCCCCCTTTAACGACGTGGTCGGAGTACACGCGACAATGGCGAGGTTAATGAAAGACGTAGGTGCTAGTTATGGATGCCATAACTCAGCTGATGGGGGCCTCTGCACCAACGAAATCAGCCTGTGCACTCTAGCACAAATCCCTACTTCTTTCTCTTTCTCTTTCTCTTTCTTTCTCTCTCTCTCTCTCTTTTTTCTATCATACATTTCGCATATGACATCTGACTCACGAACCTTAAAAGGGTCCATGGGGGTGCACGGAAAGTAGAAAAATAGAGGTATGGGGGGTGAAAGATTTCATTGAAAAGATGCAAGTAAACGAGGTCCCTCCTCTCTTCTTTCATGGTAAATATTTCTAATTCGTTTCTATTTTACTTTTTATCTGTTCTCTCTCTTTACCTATCTATCTATCTATCTATCTATCTATCTATCTATTTCTTTCTTTCTATCTTTTTTTTTTTTCTAAATTATTCGAATCGTGGAGTAAGAAAAGGATAACACGACAATTTTCTTCGCTTTAATTTTCCTCATCTCTCTTTTCTAATCTATCAAATTTTACCTTATCTATTAGATACATCTAAACGTTCTTTTTCTCCTTATATTCTTTTCAATTAAACAAATGAAAAGTATCTTCTATCGTAAGTGCAAAACGCGATGATATTCGTTTACTAATAACGTGCAATCTCTCGGTCGCTTTAATTTATAAATCGAAAGAGGAGGAACAGTTGAAAAGTATATGTGTGAAATTTCCAAAGGCAAAAGGCTATCTTTTTTATTTAATTAATTAAAGTAGAAAATGAATTTCTTAAAGCGTTTCTTTCTCTTTTTCTCTCACATATACTCTCTATCTCTTCTTCTTCGTTATATCTCTCAGTTCACTCGTTTATCCAGATTGAAGATCTCACCGTGTTTCTTTCTAATGAAGTCTCGGAGTTCAAATAATAAACATTTCCACTTAACTCGACTGCCAAGTACGCAACAGACCGTAAGTTTATCTCTATTTCCGTCTTTCTCCCTTTCTCTCTTTCTCTTTCCCCCCCTCCCTCTCTCTCTCTCTCTCTCTCTCTCTCTCTCTCTATTTCTATCCTCTATCTCTCTCACTCTTTCACTTTCTATTTACACGTTTTTTTCATTCTAGAACGACCGAGTTTTCTTATGTTTTCACGAAACACATCCAACGACTAGATATAACAAGTCCCTTCTACACCTCGCGAAAAGAAAAAGAAAAAAGAAAAAAAAATCTCTATTCGTTCCTTTTCTTTTATCCCATTTCTCCGTTGACTATATATTTTATACGTACATTTCACGACCCCCTTTTCACGTGAGAATCACCAACAGAGAAATTATACTGAATAGCTTTGGTTGCATCTTTCTGTATATCTAGGTATACGTAAACTATAGAAGAAATATAAACGAGTAGACGTTTCCGTATTAGCATGCAAAAGTCGAAGTGATGCGAATTATGCGCTCTTGGATAGGTATATAAGACGCCTAACGCTTACATATGTGTATATTCAAACGAAACGTTTGCGTCCGTTCGTCATGACATTCATCATTCATGAGCGATCGTATTGGAACGTAAGATTTATCGCTATTCGAAAGATTTATGAAGATTTAAAAATCGACGTGACGTTGGCGTTCAACGCCTCGATTTGAACTTAAACATAAGTAATAAGTATTATCTAAGAACGAGACGTTTCAACTTCTCGCGTTTCTTTAATTATTAACAATTATACATGTATAATTTTTATACGTTGTATAATAATTAAAGATTATTAAATAATGAACAAATCATAAACGTGTAAAAATCCAATGTTATACAACGTCGATCGAAACAAAATGAAAAATGTAATGAATATTTTATGTTCGATCAACGCTTGTTGTCTTAATTGAATTTGAACATTTAAAAAATCTTTGAGAAACGATACGAACAAATACGAATATACGATTCCGAGAAATAATTGCATATTATATGTGGAAAATAATCAAATCAACACTTGTCGTCTCAGTTGAATTTGAACATTTGAAGAATCTTTGAGAAACGATACGAACAAATACGAATATTATTCGATAATTGCAAATCATTTAACGTCCATCTAACGAAACGAAAAATATAACGAATATTCCTATTCTATCAACACTCGTTGTCTCAGTTAAATTTGAATATTTGATAATCTTAGAGAAATAATACGCATAAAATCATTGCACGTTTTATTTAACGTCGATCAAACGAAACGGAAAACATAATGAATATTTATATTCTATTAACACTTGTCGTCTCAGTTGAATTTGAACATTTGAAAATCATTGAGAAACGATACGAAGAAATACGAATATACGACTACGATAATTGAGAAGACCTCTCTATGAAATATTAATGTATATCCCTTCGAAGAATCACAATGTGCATGCGTGTTTTACGCTATGCCATACGATCATCATCGAGTTGTGCCCGAATCGAGACAAGGATTCATCGAAGGGTCGAGACTGTATAACTAGAGAAAAGAGAGAATGAGAGAGTAAGAGAGAAAGAGAGAAAGAGAAACGATGGAACGAAGAATGAAAGGGAACGACTGTTGACCCCAGTCGATGGGATATTTCTTTGTGTCTGAAACGTCTAATCGCACAGCATCCTACTATAGTGACTCTCCACCCTTCAGGAACATCATCAGGAATCTTCTATGCGTATCGTTAGAGTCTCGATTATCTCCTTCTTCTTTATTATTCACTGAATCGAATTTTGTAGATAATTTTTTTTTCTTTCTTTCTTTCTTTCTTTCTTTCCTTCCTTATTTCTTATTTCCTTTCTTTTCTTTTCTTTTCTTTCTCTCGTTTTTATTTTATTTTTTTTCTCTCTCTCTCTCTCTCTCTCTCTTTTTACGAAGACGGAAAACACTATTGAGATTTATCGGACTCGCGTAATCACGTTTAAAAAATCGAAAGGTATATACCATCGGTTTAAAGTAAGATCGGATAGAGAAATGATTTCTATAATGACGCCGTACATTCTCGCGTATTATTCTGTACCAAAGCTGTACAATAATCGTGACACAAAGAGAGGTAGTAGTCGTCATCGTCCTCGTTGTTGACGGTAAACACGAAAATCCGATAAAAGAACAACGTCTTAGGATGGATGGACAAGTCTTAAGGAAAGGTCGTCAAAGTTTAGAAAAAGAGAGGAATAAAATGAGAGAGGACAAAGAATAAATAACTAAAAAAAGAAAGAAAGAAAGAAAGAAAGAAAGAAAGAAAACGAAGAGACAGAGAAAGAGAAAAAACAGCAGAAATCTCAAGGATGATTTTAAAGAGTACTCTCTCTCTTTCTCTCTCTCTCTCTTTCTCTCTTTCTCTCTTTCTCTCGTTTTCTCTGACGAAGAATATTTTCTCGAATTTTCAAAGCTTTTCTACCAACCTCGCCGATCCCATTCCATCCCATGGAAACTTCAAACCAGGTAAGTACACGTAGTACTAGATATCACCGTACATTATACCTAAGATATTTCTCCCGAATGATTTCCTACCTTTTTACACGCTTGAATTCGTGAAATAAAGAGAGATTGAATATTTTCCTACGGATCTGACTACGGGAGAGTAGGCGAGTGTTATTAATCGCATTACGAGTATCAAATTTCCTCTTCGCCAAGAGACTCGACTCGGCCGATATCGTCCGCAATACGAAGTGCCCCAGCCTTGCATTTAATCACGACGTCGCCCATTACTTCGTCGTATTATAGCTCCATCGTCTCGTAGCAGTCGTCCTCGTAGGTTTCCTTCTCTACCATACCAAACACGCATACAGATACTGTTTCTCGCGATCGACGGCCGTTCTAACACTTTTTTACATACGCATATGTACACGCATACGCATAGATACACGCATACACATACGTACGTTATACCATACATAAAAATATATACGTATGTATATACGCGTATACGCATCTCTTATATGTATTTTCTTTCTCGTGATCGACCCACACTATTTTCTAAATACGTATATATATATATATACGTACACATAGATATATACGTATAATACATAGGTAGATACGTAACGCACGAACGAATCTCGCAAGCCCATTCCCTACGTACGACCGTCGCATAAATTTAAATGAGACGCGTTTCGGCTTAACCGTCCCCGATTGCTGCTCACGTGTATCGTCGAGAACATTTTTTCCCTTTGCGGAGAGCTCAAAGAAAAAGAATTCGCATTTCTACGGCTCGTTCATTCGCTCTTTTTAGTCTCTCTTTCTTTCTCTCGTATATACCGTACGTATATCTACACGCTCTCTTCTTTATCCTTTTCTCTCTCTCTCTCTCTCTCTCTCTCTCTCTCTCTCTCTCTCTCTCTCTCTCTCTTTCTCTTCAGTCTTACGGAAATATAACGCTCAGGACTTTAATGGTTGTTTAAAATCGTACCGTTCTGGGAATTGCTTAATAGCGAATGCACAAGCTTTTCCGTGTTGAAAAATTAATGATAATTATTCTACGCTATTATCGTTTCGGACAAGATTTAAAGTTTCTCTACTACCTACCGATCGTTGTACGATTCAATCCTTTTTCTTTTTTATTTCGTATCTTCTTCGTAAAACGTTTTTGACTCCTGAATCTTATAGTATGTATGTATTTTATATATACATACATATATATATATATATATATATATATATATATATATAATTATGTACGTATGTGTATGTATATATGTATGTACGTGACCGGATCGTTTATCGGATACTTTCGAAGCTCGTTTTACGCAACGTTCTTTCACGTTCTACTCTTAACATCCGTTCTAAAATAACATATATTCTATACGCTTTACTACGTATTGTAAATTGTACCTTCCGTGAGAAAAACACATTTAGAAGAAAAATACTCGGAAGAAAAGTCGACAGATGTGCGATTGGAAGTTCGTTCGCTTGTGTGTATTATATTAGATACGCATCGATTGCAACGATTCGCGCCATGTGGCTATTATCCAACGAATTTTCGACAAGTTACGTTTTCTCTTTCTTTTTTCTATTTTTCTTTTCTTTTTTTTTTTCTAAGAAATTTATCCTCCGATATCAATGATCGATAATAATTATGCATAATTACAATCAAATATCGAAAGTACAATAGAAATGAACGATCGTTCTATCCGAAGAAAAGAAACCTATCAGATTTAATGATACCATAAATGAATAAATAAATAAATAAATAAATAAATAAATAAATAAATAAATAAGTAAGTAAGTAAGTAAGTAAATAAATAAATTTTCTTTATATCTAAACAAAATAGAAAAAAAGAAAATTATCACCTAAGTACGTATAACTCTATCGTATTCTACCGTAGTGTAACTTACGTTAAAAAAAAAAAAATTATATAAAAAAAAAACTGAATACAAAGTAACAATGAATTTTTTAATCGACAAAGCGAAAAAAACGAAAGAGCATATAACTGCGTGAGCTACTACTCGTAAAATTACCAAACGTTAGAATAAAATATTAACTCAATGAGAATGAACGAACCAATGAAAAAAAAAAAGAGAAAAAAAAAAGAAAGAAAAGAAAAGAAAAGAAAAGAAAAGAAAAGAAAAGAAAAGAAAAAAAGAAACGTCAGAAAAAGGGAAAATCTATATCGTCAAGTTTCGTTTTAATATTTATCAACTATTGAAATAATCCCGGATAAATGATGGTTGAAATACGACTATGAGTCGCACATACTCCATGCTAACTGAAAACTAATAAAAATGGATTAGCCGTCGAAATCTTTGGAGCCCTTCGACCGATAAATCTTGTGTCTCTTATACACAAGCAGAAAAATCAATTCTTTGAAGAAAGCTATGAGAGAAATATTATGGGGTGCGAGTGCAACGAGTGATATCGATACAAGTAAACCTATCTGTCCCTCTCTCTTTCTCTCTCTCTCTCTCTCTCTCTCTCTCTCTCTCTCTCTCTCTCGTGTGTAGAATACGAAAGTAATAATAAACAGTTTATCAGTACGTCGAGACTAAGCGGATTATCGATAGTTCCGACCCTTCGTGTAACCCGAGAACGAACGATAGGCAAGACGAGATCTCTCACCCTTATCTGCTGTCATCATTTTTTCTCTCTCTCTCTTTCTCTCTTTCTCTCTTTCTCTCTTTCTTTCTCTCTGTCTCTCTTTTTCTCCCTAATGTTCTCCTTCTCTTTCTTCTTGTTCTTCTTCGTTCTTGTTCTTCTTCGTTCACCCTCCTACATACGTGAACGACCGCTCGAACTCACGAGTTCCCGAGCGAATATGCACGAATAGATATGCATATGTGTGAGCATAGAACACGATCATACATTTACGAGTGTCTTCGTCTACTTCGCGGTCCCAACGACACGCACGATTTCTGAATATTCATAAGCAGACGATATAATACCATCTCGACATTCTGCGAGGTACCTATCCCCGCATATACGTACATATATATATATATATATATATGCATATATATATATATATATATATACACATACATAGAATCAATGCCACTTAACAGTCCCGATATTATCGTACATACACCCCTGCTCTTTCTTTTTTTCTCTCACTGTCTTTCTCTCTTTCTGTCTCTCTCTATTCAATTTGTCGAAAAAGACAAAGGATGCTTGATCGTATCGTCTCCTCTCTATTGATTACTTTATCCAGAATATATGTGTATGTGTGTGTATTTATATGCATATAGATGTGTGTGCTATATATATATGTATATGTATGTATGTATGTATGTATGTATGTATGTATGTACGTATGTATGTATGTATGTATGTATGTATGTATATCTAATTTGTAATAATATAATAAAGAGAAAAGAAATCTTTAAGTGTAATTTATCGATCGATATGTACATGAAAATTCAATCAGATAATTTGATATCGATGAGGAGAAGATCATAGAAATAATTAAGTGCAATGGTTGAAATAACAAGTATGACACTAACGTGATATTTTTAATGTGTAAGATATTAAAAAACGATCATTTTACAATAATATTTCTTTTTTGAATGCAAAACGTACACGTGTAATTAATAAAGTCTTCTAAAATATTTCTTCTACATTGAAAAATAGATCGTATAGAAATTCGATTGGATCGAATGTCAAGAGAGATTAGACGATATCGTAATTACTTCGTAAAGGAAGGATAGAGTTTAATTTATCGGTCGATATTTACGTGGAAGAAAGTATCAGATGATTCGATATCGATAACGAGAAAGTCATTCGGATAAACAAATGAAAGATATTGAAAACAACACTGTCATAACACTAACGTGATATTTATATAAGATATTAAAAAAAAAAAAAACATAATAAAGGCACATGCAATATTGAAAATATTTCTAAATATTTCTAAATAGAAAAAAATGCATCGTATGAAATTCTATTATATTGTGATATCAAAACATTACACGTCCGTGGTAATTACTTCATAAAAAATGAATAGAGTTTACTTTAACGATCGATATTTACGTAGAACCAAGTATCAAATAATTCAATATCGATAAAGATAAAATCATAGGAATAAATAAGTTGCAAATGTTGAAACAACGATCATGACACCGACGTGATATTTTTTATAAAATATTAAAACGCGATCAACTATTCAACGATTAATATTTCTTTTCGTGAATACATAAAACACACGCACGTGTAATTTCTAAAATTGTTCAGAATACTTTTAATCAAAAAAAAAAAAAAAAAAAAAAAAAAAAAGAAAAATAGATCGTATGAAATTCTATCGAATATATGACGTGAAAAGATTAGACGACGTCGTAATTACTTCGTAAAGAAAGGAAGAAAATTTTGAAGGTGGAAATGGGAGAGAAGAATGTTCGAGTAGGTCGTGGTAACGTGGCTTCGGAAGAGGGGTCCACCGGGTGGAAATTCGCGATTAAAATCCCAGTGGTATTAACGGTGCTGGAAAAGGGAAGAGAACGAGGTTTCGAGGGTTGCGTAGACGATGGTTGCCGTCGATGGTGGTGATGGTGATCGCTATGGTGGTAGTGTTGGACTCATGTGTGCAAACGCAGACCGCGTTTAAACCTCGATCTGCATTTAAATTGGCCACCGATTCGCGTTACGCGTACTCGGGCTATGTTTTTCTATACCCGCGAAGGGTTCTCGCCAGTCGTTCCCGTTGTTGTCGTTTCCGAGCTGCCGATGGAATCCCTTTAAGCCTTCCATTACCGTCAATTCTACGCTCGTTTCCTCGAAACTTAATTAAATAATGAATTTCAAATGCCAAATGCGTGAGAACGTAAGCAATAAGGAGTATAACGTGGACGTATGCGTTTCGTTCGATTAGAAACTTGGTAACCCTTCGAAAACCTTGTGCTAATAAAGGAAAATAAAAAGACGACGTTTGTGTTCACCCTTCCTTCTTCCTCTCCCTTACCCTTTCTCAAACTGAAACTATTCCAATTCGAAATCGAAATCAATTCGAAACCAACTTTTTGTTAGATTTTTCTTTCTCCTTTATTATTTGAAACAATATTGATGAAAACAGTTTTCAAATATACTTATGTAAATCGTTTTAGAAGTACCATTAACTTGATTCACAAAGAACTGTAATTATGTAATTTCATTATGCAATAAGTAAAGAATTAGTTATATATGGCACTAGTTATAGTTGTAAGTATTGATTTTATCCCAACAAGACGATAGTATAATTTTATAAAAATTAAAAAAGAATGTATCGCGATAGAATAGGATTTATATTTTTATACGAATCAAATCGATGATGATCGTAGTAAAGGGGAAAAGTTACGTTCTGTCGTTCGGTCGAATTACATATCGAAAGAAAAAAAGGAAAAAAAAAAAAGAAAAAGGAAGAAGAAGGAAGAAAAAGAAAGAGGGAAAAAAATGTCCGATTTACCGTGACGACAGGGTGATGCAAGTTCCAGACGAAATATTAAAAAGGCATCTTTTTGATCATCCAAATGCCTCCTCAAAGTATTTCGCAGTCGCTCTCTAGAATGCGAAAGTATCCATGGACATTGACGGAGTCCGTCAAAGAGAACGACGAAGAAAGGGAAGATCCATAGGAAGGAAATATTTCTTTGGTCAGTGCTTGGGGAGGAAATGGAAAGGTTGGTAGAAGGGCTCGTAGTATTATCGTTGAAAAAAAAGAAAAAGAAGAAGAAGAAGAAATGAAAGAAAAAAATTCTACGAATTTTCCATAAATTTTCCATACCAAAATACATACACGAAAATATTCCCCATACTATCCATAGATTTTCAAAATTTCAACAACTAATCATCGACTATGTTCGTCTTTAAAAATAACGGGGGTCGATGACCTTAAAAAAAAAAACACTTGTCACAAGCAACGATAAGTAACAAGCACGTTTATCGAGATGCGTTTAATGATGAGGAATAATAAAAAAAGAACATAACAAAAAGGAGAAGATAAAAGAACGAAGGAAATAAGGAAATTGAAATTAAAATTGCTTCAATGACGATCTTTCTAAAATCTCTCTCGATTCAGATCAAGTAAAAGGGAAAGAAAGAGAGAGATGTAGAGGAAGAGAAAGATAGAGATTCTTATATTTTGCCTTTTATTACAACTCGAGCAGAATGAAGCTCTTACCGAACGGAAATTCACATCGTTAATTAATTTTTCAACGACCGGTTGACCCACATTAAGAAGAAGCAGAAGAAGCAAAAGAGGATCTTTCCTTCGCTCTTCCTCGAAGATGAAAAACGATGAAAAAGCTCGTCTACTCTAGTGCTCCCCTTGGCGTAATCGCGACGACTGCATCTTTCTCTCAAGTGTTTACCCGGAAAGGAAACTCGTCGTGATTTAAATGAGTGGAAGTACAACACGAGTAAGTCGTTACGATCGTGGAACATAGAAAAAAAGAAAGAAAGAGAGAGAGAAGAAAAGAAAAAGATCAAACCAAAAGCATTATATAGCCCCGACTTGACACAGTTTCCATCCTGATATGCTTAATCGGGAAAACTCGTAGCAAACTTGAGAGAGATAAAGAAGCCTATGTAATATGAATTTCATTCAGGAATTATGAAAACGAGAACGATATAATAAAATCATAAGCAATAAAATTAATTAATCGTAGTTAAAAAAAAAAAAAAAAAAAAAAAAAAGAAGAACAAAAACAAAAAAAAAGGTATACGTTTTTTAAAATGAGCGAATGTTCCTTTCTCAAAACAACAAGAACAACAACAACAACAACGAAAGCAGAAGGTAAAAAGGGAAATGAAAAAAGAATAAATTAATTAAACAAATAAACAAGAAAACGAACAGAAATCAAAAAGTAAGAAACAAAAATGATACGTGACAATCTTTCTACCTAGACGAAAAATAAGGAAGTACTTATACATCCTACATCACCTATCGCGGATGTTACGTTGATCTAACCGGCGATGAGGTCGAAGCGAAGGGTAAAGGGTACCAAATGAGGTGACGAGAACTTGAGCCAGGCAAAGTCCATGGAAAGGGGTTCGTGGGGGTTTCATTATGGAGATCAAAGCAAGCAATCACTAGACAACGAGAAGAGACGGCTGAAACGAGGGTCGAACCACCGCCACTGCCTGAATCCAACTAACTCTCTCTCTCTCTCCCCCCCTCTCTCTCTCTCTCTCTCTCTCTCTCTCACTCTCTATTACGTTCTCTAACTCTCTCTCTCCCTCTCTCTCACATACATTCGCTCACTCTCTTATCCTTACTGCTCTTTCGTATATGTATACGTTTACATACGTTCGTAAGCACAGCTAGCTACCTTCTCAGTCGCTAAATATCAACCCTGTGCAATACTGTCGGTAGCTCGGTATTAGAATCTACCTACCTACCTACCTAACTACCTACCTACCACTACCATCAACATTACCATTACTATTACCATTACTACACTTTCTCACGTCATCGTCATCGTCATCGTCGTCGTCGTCATCGTCGTCGTCATCTTCGTCGTCGTCGACGACGTCGACGATCTTATGGTTAGGTGTCACCATGCAACAACCCCCTTCACTCCTATGTTAAGTGCGCACCCTGTTGAGACTTGAGACGCGACGCAACTGTTAGAAGAGTTCTCTCTCTCTCTCTCTCTCTCTCTCTCTCTTTCTTTCTTTCTTTCTTTCTTTCTTTCTTTCTCTACTCTTCCTTTACTCTTTCTCTCTTACATATTTTCATTCTCACTCCTTGAATCGACTTTTTTCTTCTCGTTTCCACTGCCTTTTTCATCTCTCAGACGAGGCCTACTTTCCATTTCCCTTCTTCATTCACAACTTAAAGTTTCTAAGACAAAATCCACTCGCAAGGTGGCTCTTTGTATTTCTATCGCGTTTTTCCTTCCGGAAAGTTTGTTAGAAGAAAAAAGAAAGAAAATAGAAAGAAAGGAAGGAACGGAAAGAAGAAAACAAAAAATGATGACACTAAAACACGCTTATTTCTAATTATTAAATACAAATAAAAATAAAAAAAATGTATGTATCATTGACAAGTTTTTTTTTTTTTTTTTATTATTTTTTTTTCTTTTTTATTATTATTATTAAATCGCTTTACTCGAAGAAAAGAACGAATCCTTTTGTTAAAATCACTTTACTTGAAAAAGAAGAAAAATAATTAAATAAAAGGTTTGCGATCGAAGTATAATAAAATATCGAGTAACTTTTCATCGAATTCATAAATAAATGTACTAAAACGTATCACTTGAGACGAACGATGTTCGATGCAATTCATTCGATGCATCCAACGGAGATAGATAGACAGATAAATAGATAGATAGATAGATAGATAGATAGATAGATAGATAGATAGATAGATAGATAGATAGATAGATAGATAGATAGATAGATAGGTAGGTAGGTAGGTAGAAATAAAGATATAGAGAAAGAAAGAGAAAAAGAAAAAGAAACAGAGACAGAAAGAGAGAAAAAGAGAGACAGAAAGATAAATAGATAGATAGAAAAAAAGAGAAAGAGATAGAAAGATAGAGAGAGAGAGAGAGAGTTAGAGAGATAGAGAAAGAGAGAGAAACAGAAGGGGGAGAGAGAGAGAGAGAGAGAGAAAGAGATAAGTACCTACCTCTTTGGAATTTTCTTCGGTAGAAAAAAGTTTTCTTTTTTAACTCGAGAAAGAAACGATCCTAACGAAGGAGAGGACGCGCAACGAGGCGAGGTATGAGAGAAGAGCGAAGGGTGCCGAAGGATAACGAGGGAGTACGAGCAAAAGAGTGAGTGAGTGAGTGAGTGAGAGAGAGAGAGAGAGAGAGAGAGAGAGAGAGAGAGAGAGAGAGAGAGAGAGAGAATGGAGAGATATTCGAAGCATAACGAATACGCAAACGGACAAAGATAAATTCTAAGAACACTCGTCGACGACCTTTCAAGTACTTCTCAACTTTCGATTTTTTTTTATCTTTCTTTCTACCTCTTCTCTTCTTATCTCTTTTCTATCTCTCTTTTTCTTTCTCTCTATCTTTCTTTCTCTCTTTCTCTTTTCTTATATAAGCTCATACGCATCTTGATGATCGTACAACCTTTTAATATCGAATTCTGATATCCGATAACGTGTAAGCTGATTTCTCGAAAGTCTGTGAAGTGTTCTCTGTCTCTCTCTCTCTGTCTCTCTCTGTCTCTCTCTGTCTCTCTCTTCGTTTCTGTTTATCTTCATTTCTTCCTTTCTTCTTTGAATTTCTCTTTCTAACAACTTTAAGAATCCAGAAAATTTCTCAAAGAGATCCTGGTCTCTCTTGCCAATTATTTTCTTCTTTCTTATATCGAGTAATAAGGAAAGACGTTACATTGTTAAGTTTGTATTTAATATCAAACCTATCGCTTGTATAAATTGTCTTCCTTAAACAAAAAAGAAAGAAGAAGAGAAAAGAAACGAGAAGAAAAGAAAAGAAAAGAAAAGAAAAGAAAAGAAAAGAAAAGAAATGTAAAGTAAAGAAAAGACAACAGAGAAGGACATAAACCCGTTCAAAGATAACACCTTACAATTTCGTGATTTTTAAAGCAAAGTCCTTATTAATATACCAGCAGAGACGACAAACATACAACACGTATAACGTTTCGAGAAATTACGATGTTTGATGGGCCCATGTATCATGCCAGCTTGTATATAGAGACTTAAACGTACATACGATCTGTGTACACAGGATTATTCTATTACGCTGTACATACATTCGCACAGCTTCACCTAGAAATCGCACTAAGGTGAGAGAGAAACAGAGAGAAAGAGAAAGATAGAGATAGAGATAGAGATAGAGATAGAGAGAGAGAGAGAGAGAGGATTCGTGAGTACATAGAAAAGATGAATAGAGAAAAGAGAGTAGAAATCTATCTAACCACTGTATATATTTAAAGACAATCAACAAAAAACAATATATATTGATATATAAAATAAGATGAACGGAATATACGTTCGTTATGAACCCTATATACATAATCCAAGTATTCTTTTTTATTTTTATACTATACTAAATAATCAGACATTGAGCATAAGTTATCAATTAATGATTAATTCCATAAGAGAGGAACGAAATGATGTTTAAAAAGAAAGATAAATGAATAAATTATACACTCTTGTATAATTTCAAAATTATATAATATATATATATATATATATATATATATATATATATATATATGAGGATAAGAATTATAATTTCTCGTTTTATAACGAGATAAAATTTGAAAACTCGTAGAACTCGTAGACACAAACAAAATAGATACATATGCTCTCATATTTTTTTCTCAAACAGGATACCCACATATTTACTTGCGTATGTACATATTGTAAAACGTTCTGATTTAAAGAACAACATTGCTCCAAGCTGTATCATTACGATTAAGTAGAGTCGTTCGAATACCTTCGAACCGACTACAAAGTTCGTTTTTATTGCTACTAAACCGCCGCAATATCCTCGCATCTTGAACGACCTTATAGACCAATAAATTTCACGATATCGGGCTACCACGAAACGAAAACGGCGTGATTTCGCTATCTTCAAAAGATACCTAACTATGACTTGATTTATAATCGCATGACGTTTCGATATTCTTCTGTGTCGTAGATATAAAAGAAAAAGAAAAAGAAAAATACAAAAATAAAAGAAAGTAATAGAAAATAATAAGAGAAAAAAAGCATTCGAAAATTTCTTGTTATTTTATCGTACCATTTGAATTTTTCCACGTCGAAGAATTTCAAATAACGTTTGTCGACTAATACTCGTTACATTTCAATAGCGAAATCTCGATATTCCAGGTATTAAATATTTCTCTTTCTCTCTCTTTCTCTCTTTGTATCTATATATATATATATATCTTTCTCTCTCTCTCTCTCTCTGATTCGGTAAAAGGCAACTGAATATTCTGCTGCGTCACTTTATCCACCGAATGGCACTCTCATTATCGTGTTTATTCTCATACCCCCCGAAGCCGTGTTTAATGCAACGCTCGAGAGATTCAGAAGTAGAACGATTATTAACTATTTCGCCGGATATCGTTTATACCACCTCGAAACTTAATAGCCGATACAGCGAGAGAACTTCTGAAAGGCAATACAACGGAGAATGTGAATTTTGCGGTATCGGTTAATATTAAACTTTGATACGCGAGCGTACGCTCGAACATTGTTTGCGATATACCGCTAATTAAATACACGAGACAATACTAACGATGAATCTTCACAAAATTATTGGTATTACTATTAAATGGTATTCGTTTTTAAAGATAATTAATATATATATATATATATATATATATATATATATATATACGTATGTACGGACAAATGTGAATTGTCCTGAAGGATATTTCAATGCGAAAATAATTTGTTGTTGTAGGAACGATGAAAAATAAAAAATATTCTATAGATCCGATTTTATCGTTTATATCTTGTAAAATATTCTCAAATACTAGAAACCGTGAAATCATCATTAAAGATCTTCAAAATCGTAATAAAATCAGTTTTACAATCGTATTAACGATATTATACATCTTTATAGAAATACATGTATAAGTTAATTTTAAATCGAATATAAATAAAAAAAAATATATATATATATAGAATGCACATAACGAAAACATAAGATCAACAAAATACATTTATAAAAAGAAAATGTATAAAAATCTTGTACACATTTTTTAATCACTGCCATATTTTCTTCATGCTTTGTTTCAAAATTCAAAGTAGTTCCTTCTACCTAAAAAAAGAAAAAAAGAAGAAAAGAAAAGAAGAAAACATATAAAATAATAATATCAATAATAAAAAAAAAAAAGAATAAAAAGAAAGAAAACGATTGAATAATTAAATCTGAGAAAAGAACAATACATAAAATATTCGAATATTCCTCTACTGATTATTAAATCGTACAGACTATAGTTTAAATAAAATATCAATTATTAAAATCGATAGAATTTCAAACTCTTAAATATCAAGCCATTCGTTCGATGACGATTTCAACGTTCCTTTCTTTTTTACGATTCCCATAAATATGCACCCGTCAATGTCCTTGCAAGCATATTCACCATCACTATAGCAGCATCCATCGGCTATCAACGCACCGGCTGTTCTATGACGAGATCTTGGTGTCGAAAGCTTTCCCATATGTCCAAACGTCGAACGTGATCGAATTTCAAATCAAAATGGGAATGCTTTTGACAGAGAGTTAAGAGTCTCTAACACCTTTACAAGAAATAACCTTCAACGACTTAACGCAAAAAAATTTCTTCTTCTTCTTCTTCTTCTTCTTTCGATCTCACTTTTTCTTTTCTTTCTTCTTCTTCATTTCTCTCTCTCTCTCTCTCTTTTTTCTCGTCAGATTCGTCGACAAGGACGAGATAGAACAAGATCGATAAAGAACACGAGGCAAAATAGCAGATGCCCTTGAACAGGGTTATATCTTAATTAAGACGTCTCTTAAATTGATTCGTTCGATCCGAGAGAAATTCTTCAACGCGATCGTCGTTAGAAAAGAAAAAGAAAGATCGAAAAAAAAAAAAAAAGAGGAAAGATGCTGACGAGAAACTAATTGAATAAGTCGAATGAGATAAGTAAGAGAAAATTCTTCTTCTCTGAAAAGAAGAGATGTATATATCGTGAATCGTTAAGCCGCGTTTATGTCGTCGGGTTGTCAGAACTAGGCAAGCTTCGTCGTAAGCACTCTTCGTCGTTTTACAGCTAATTGTTATTCGCGATACGTTCACCGTGTTGTCTGCTCGGTTGATCGGTTACTGAATAATAATAGCCCGTGATATCGCACCTTTATATAAACACGTAAACTACGTATGTACACAGAAGTGTGAGCGTGTCCGTTTGTTATGATGGCAACAACGGTCGGACATTAATCACTAAAAGATATCGAGATATGACATCTGTACACATGTTAAACAAATATATTTATTTATATTATCTAGGACATATAGGTAGGGTGTATACGTTTGTATTATTATCTATCGAAACGTTTCATCCATTTATTTACCATACGATTATTTGCAAATAAAATTTTATATTTTTATAGAAATCGTTTTGATATAAAAGTGAACAAAATAAATAAACGTATTAAAAGTGGACAGGAGTGTTATCGGTAAAATATTGTATAATGTATAGTGTAAAGAAAGATCGAGAGAGAGAGAGAGAGAGAGAGAGAGAGAGAGAGAGAGAGAGAGAGAGAGAGAGAGAGAGAGAGAGAGAGAGAGAGAGAGAGAGAGAGAGAGAAAGAGAGAGAGAGAGAGACAATGAAAAAATAAAAAAAGATCGAACGAAAATACTACCTATGAAATTATTTACAATTGCTTTCTGATACAATGGAAGTGAATGTAAATATTTAATCGAGAACGCCATAAATATCAATGTACAGTGACTTTTATACTCGTTGCAATCCTAATTTATTTACACGTTTGATCGCCGAATATTCGACTTCGTTATCATGGGATTTCTTTGGATTCGAAAACTAAAAATACGAACCAACGGAATCGTGTGAAATGTTTACGAGACGATAACGCATCGATAGACAAGAGTCTGGTCTTCTTCGACTCGATACTTTCTCGCTTCGTATGAAATTTAAATTCATTAAATTAAAATTCACCGCGATACGACGGGGACGCGTCACTCGAATATAAAGAGAATAATTTTCTTCACGGAGATGATTATGCGAGTGGAACCGATTTCCATGTCTTTTTCTCACGACTCGATCCAAATCAATGAAATTCTTAAGGAAAAGTTGTTAACGATTTTTTTTTCTCTTTTCTTCTTTTTTTTTTCAAGAAATTCTTGAAAGTTTAACGTTTCTTTTATAAATGATCATGATATAAAAAAATAAACGAAATAAGAAATATCATCGGACAAAATCGAAAACACGGATTATACGTGAATGTAATTTATTCGTTTAAAAATTTTTACGCGAATTTATTGAACGACTGGATAGAAATACATAAAAAGAATAAAAATGCTTTACTGAAATATAATAAAAAGCATTTTTATTTCTCGCATCAGTATTTTTCTTAATTAATGATAAGTATTTTATTTAAAAAAAAAAAAAAATGGTCGAGATATATATATATATATAAATATTTTGATCAATATAAATAATTAACGTCAGAATTGCTTATATTACATACTGATAATTTATTACAAATACTGATCATGTATTTCTTAAATTTAAAAAAAAAATATTAATCAAACGTTTAAAAACACTGACGCTCAAAAATAAATAACGATCATCTAAAAAAAAAAAAAAAGAAAGAAAAAGGAATCACTTTCTTGTAATTTGCTCGTCTGAAACGAGTTTGCTCCTCGAAAAGAATAATCTCACGTTTCCCAAAAGATTCTTCAAAATTGTCATTTCTCCCTTTCTTAATCGATAACAAGAACAACGCTTTGCGTAAAATAAAATTGATAACTCCGAACGATCATAACGAATAATTCATAACGAATGATTCATAACGAATCGCGAAGAATATCTTTATACGAAATTTTCATGACAACGAGAAAAACGATCGAAAGAGATCGTTCGAAAAATTATCTATCTATCATATCATTTAATTTTCTTGTTTTCATTTGTTGCTTTTGTTTCCCTTCCATATATTTTTCTCGCGAACACGATGTCACAGCATCCGAGTGACCGTGATAATACTACTGTATCCATTACACAAAGACCACTCTCTTTAGATCTAGAATCCCTAGAAACACATTACAAGATAAACCTCAACGCACGGCTCTGTCGTCTCTTTGACGTTCTAATACGTTGTAGCTGTTCTCTCACATTGTAGTTGGACTGGCCGCTTATCTTATACATCGAGAGAGTATACTCACTAGTGTAGCGTTATTTTAGATTTTAGGAAGAGCTTAGAGAGAGAGAGAGAGAGAGAGAGAGAGAGAGAAAGAGAGAGAGAGAGAAAATGAGAGAGAGAGAGAGAGAGAGAATGAGAGAGAGAGAGAGAGATAACACGACGCAAGCTCAGAGATTACGTATGCTGGTACGTGTGTACTTACACAAGCGTACGCAAGTATGTAAACGTAATCAGCAAGTACAAAGCCATTAGAGTATTGAAACGTGTATATGAGAAAGGAGAAGGAGAGAGAGAGACTGCTTTGGCGCCATATGGCTGCTGGCTCCCTTCAACCGTAAACGTATGGGGTACGTGCAAGTACCTATGTACCCGCGTATACCCGCCCCATGGATGCACCATGGGGGTACCTAACACATAGAGAAGCAAGGGAACACGCGAAAATCCACTCTCGAACAGCCGCAGAAGCTCGTGAATGCGCGGATTACCCATTGTTATCGTGTGTACAGCCCCTCCACGAGAATATATATATATATATATATATATATATATACTTAGATGTGTATATATATATATATATATATACTTGTATACTATATATTTATTTATATGTATATATATGTGTGTATATTTTCAAACAGCGTACCAACAATCGAAAGAGAATGTCTTGTCTAATTAGTTAAAATACTATGGTTAAATAGAAACATCTATGTATTTGAACACACACAAATACAATACATATATATATATATATATATATATATATATAGCTTCATTGTCCTTGTTCTATATTAATAGTAATTAAGTAAGAGGAAACATGTAAATACCGAAACATAAAATACCGTAAAATACTTGCGTTTTACGGAGTTGAGATTTTAAAAGAAAGAAATAAATAAGAAATAAAAAAGAACTGAGAAACGTTGTTCGTCGTTCGGCGTGCTTGATAAAAAGAAAGAGAGAAGGAAAAAGAAATAAAGAGAAAAGGCTTTGCAAAGAGTTCACCTCCGAAAGAAAAATTAACGATCGACCGGTAAGAGTGTGCCTTTATCGATCACGATTTGACCAAGATCGATATCTTTCCTTCTCACGTTTTCAGTGAATAGATTCACCAGGAGAGAACTCGTTGAAGTAGGTATTTAAGCTTTTGCGGCGGTAGGCAAGCCGTCAACAGCTGGCCTGAGTAAACACCTCGGGTGAGAGGGTAGTTGGCTGACCCTTTTATACTTTACTTAGACGACGGGAAGGTCTTGTGAGTGTCCTATGAAAGGGAATTCAAGATCACCTTTATCATTGATTCGTGATTAATCCGAAAAGAAGTACTAGATATAAGATGGAGTCTCGATAGAAATATTCAAAATGAAAAGAAAAAAGAAAATAAGAAGAAAGAAAAAGAAATAGAAAAAGAAGGAAAGAAAGAAAAATCCAACTACTGTTTTCTTCGAAATCAAAATGCAAAGAAAGTTCGTCCAATTTAAAACAAAGTAAATTTTCAATGGATTCACTGTTACAGCTTCGACCAACAAACGAACGAACGAACGAACGAACGAACGAACGAACGAACGGACGAACGGACGGACGGACGGACGGACGGACATACGGACCGACACATTGTAATTAAATTCCAACGTCAAGTGCGCCCACCCACCCTAAACGACCCTGCCATATTGCTCCGTCGTATCTTTCTGAGCTTTTGCAACGGTATATTCTCTCGTCCACCCTCCGTGCCAGTAACCAGATATTTCGCAGTAAAACGCAACGAACGCAACAACGTACGCGTACCCGCACCCCCTCTTTCTCCTCTCCCCTTACTTCACCTCATCCACCTCTCCCACTCCACCTCCCTCCCATGTAAATTGAGAAGGGAAAGGGTACAGACTTTTTTTTTTTCTTCTTCTTCTCTTTCTCTCTCTCTCTCTCTCTCTCTCTCTTTTCTTGTCATTTTACTCTACCCTGGTGGACAAGTTGCAAATGCAAATCGTCGTTTATCCACGAATTTTACCAACGATTGTAACCTAACGTATATATGTACTACATATATACATAAGTATATACATAAACATATATCTTCTCGAGGTTTTCGTTAACAAGAAGATTAGAATTCTGGTGAACGAGCTAACCGACTCTATAGCTACGTTACATACGCGTATCACATTGTAAACTGGTACGAGAGAAAGAGAAAGAAAAAGATGGTAACCTCGAAAACTTTGCTATTTTTCTTATCCAAAGAGATAAAATGATTTTTCGTGAATTTTTCACGGTTATATCTCGCGCGGAAGCGAGATGGAAAATCGCACGTCAAGAGATAGGAGCCCTTTATTATTCAACGTTTACCTTCGACCCCCTTCACCACCCTCCCCATAACGTTCTCCCAATGGTACCCACTCCTCTTTATCTCTTTCTGTTCTTATATTCGCCCTTCTCCTCACGTTATTCGTTTCTCTTAGGAAAATTCTTCTCTCTCTCTCTCTCTCTCTCTCTCTCTCTCTCTCTCTCTCTCTCTCTCTCTCTCTTTCTCTCTTTCTCTCTCTCTCTTTCGGTAGGTATATAGCTAAGGAGCAGAGAGTCCTGCACGAGTGCGGAAAAGGCCAGAAGAGGAGCGAGAAGGTTTCTAACGAAAACAATAAAGGGGATTCTTTCCAGGCCGGCGAGCCAATCCTTCTCGAGCACGCTCTTTCCGTCCTCTCTTACACATTTTTCCCTCGACTTTTGTTCCACGCTTTACGAAAAAAAAAAAGAAAAGAAATAAAAAAAAAAAAAGAGAGAAGAAAAAATAAAACAGGTAAAAAAAGACGAACTTTCGAACCTCGTACTTTCAACTTTTTTCTCTCTTTCTTCTCTCTCTTTTTTTTTTTTGTACTTCCTCTCTATACCTTTGTTTTCTTTGTTTCCTTCTTCGACCATCCGAAATACTTTGTTAATAATTTACGAGAGTCCGATGAGAAAATATTTATAACGCGATATCTGATCTGTGTTACGTATATATGTATAAAATAGTTTTTATAAATTTCTTTTCTATTTTTATCGTATAAAAATTTATTTATTATTTGTTTATTTATTTATTTATTTATTATGTACAAAAAACTATTATTTACAAATTTCTTTTCCAGAATTATCTAACATAGATTCATTTATTATCTTCCTTATTATTTTTATAAAAAAAAAAAAAAAAGAAAAGAGACTGCTATTTATAAATTTCTTTTCCATCACTATCGAACAAAGATTTATTTATTATTTTCCTTATTATTAAAAAAAAAAAAGAAAGAAAGAAAGAAAGAAAGAAAGAAGCTGCTGTTTATAAATTTCTTTTCCAATTCTATTCAATTCTTTTAACTAAAAAGAAATCGTTACCGATAACGCTTCCCAATTTCATTTTCTTTGAGACAGAAATTGGAAAGGCTTTTGGCAATGCAAAATGAACGAAGGTTAAACGTTTAAAGGATCAGTTCGATGCCCGCATAAAGTGTACCAGTCTAAATCCTTTTTCCCTCCTTTCTTTTATCGGGGATCCTTGAAAGATAGATTCGATCTGATACCAGATTGGACCAAAGAAAAAAAAATAATAAAAAGAAGAAGAAAAAGAAAGAGAAAAAGAAAGACAAAATTATACTAATGAATTCTTAAAATCGAGTATAAAGAAGACGCGAATGTAATCATCATCCTACTCTTGTTGAGATAAAAGAATCGAATGAAATTAATTAAAAAGTTATGAATGAAAACAAGAGAAGAAAAAGAAGAAAAAGAAGAAAAGAGATAGATAAATGAATAGACAGATAGATAGAGAGAGATCGACCGAGATACGAAGCTCTCGTCGTCGTCTCTTCGATACGTGTACTGATTCAAGTCTGAAAAGCAATAATTAACGCTTTAATTGATTTGTTGCCGGCTCGTTTCGAGAGAGCATAAACGCGATGAATAGATTGCTATGGGTTCAAAGATTTCATAGCCTCTTATAAAGCGTTCTTAAAGTCTATTACCGATCATTTATATCGTCGTCTACGATAATATACCTATTACACCAAACATTCTAATACCAAATTATTATTTTGACGATGTCACGACAGAGAAATTCTTAAAGGATTACTCTCTAAAGTCTGTGCGATCATTATATCAAGAGAAATTCACTAAAGAACACGTTCAAAGGATTTCTCACTCATTCTCCTCTCTCTTTAACTATCCTTTTCTTTCACTTTGATAAATCACCGTTCAGTTCCCTTTTAGCATGTTAAACAAACACGCGAATCCTTCACTTCAAATGCTATCAATACAAACTAATGCAATTTTCAATAGAAACAAGTCAACTCGTAACATCCTTAGATAGATCATTAACGATAAATACATACAACGTAGATGAACGAAATAAATCCGCTTAATTGGTTATTAAATAGTACGCGAATTAGAGAGTAATTTAGCTCGGTCTCTAAGTATGTAGGGATATAGAAGCGACTCTAAGCCATTATACACATTCTACAGACTCCATTAGACAAGCGAGTAACCTTCTCTTTCTATTCAACTCTCCTTCCTATCCTTTTCTCTTTCTCTCTTTATATATATATATATATATATATATCAGCATTTCACCTGAAACGTCATCGTATATTAACGTCGTCTTAATACCACCCTTCACCTATACCTAGACTTCCTTCGTTCACGTTTGCTTGTAAGCTACATCCGTTTCCTTATCTTTCGAGCTTATGTGTTGGCCGCGAAAAGGACGTAATCAAAATTGACGTATCAAACGAAGCGAGATAAAACGACGAACGGGAATATAATCGGCAAAGTTTCCAACCGAAATGAACCTTTTATCAGTATGACTATATATATATATATATATATAGGAAGAATTCAGTCTAGCTTTTGATCTTAAAGAGGAAATATTACTCGTTTGTCGTAGTCGAAGACTAAAAAAGAAAACGAAGATATACTATATACATGATGACACTACAAAGAAACGATCCAGATCGAATATGTACTAGTAACAGATTATACTCGCTCTTATATACGTATACAGTAGTATGTACTACATGTATTCGAGATTCTACAGAAGGCGAAAGACCGCAAGAGAGATAAATAGATAGATAGATAGATGGATAGATAGAGTGAGAGAGAGTGAGAGAGAGAGAGAGAGAAAGAGAGAGAGAGATAGTATCACTTGTTGCAAGGAAATACGATGATCCAGTAGACACACGGGAAATCCCCTTTGCAATCTAAATTGCATTTACGCCGTGTGGATTCTCTAGTGGCGAATTTCTCTCGAGATTTCCCCGTCCATCTCCCGCGAGTCTCTTAAATTCAATGGAAAAGAGAAACGACATAACGATTAACGCGGGAGATTCGTCAATTAAAAATTTAAAAGATATAAAATCCGAATCGTGTATAATGCGTCTAGTCAAAATCGTTAAAAAAAAAAGAAAAAGAAGAAGAAGAAGAAAAAAATTCATTGCTTATTTTACGTTATTACTTCGAGACGAGAATTTCGATGTCACGTTGTATCCATTGATGCATATTTATGTGCACACCAAACACCCGTGCGGCCATTTTTTTTTCTTCTTTTCTTTTTTTGTTTTTTTTTTTCTTTTTTGTTTTTTAACGAGCATTAAATTTCAGATTTTTGAAAACGAATCGAGCCGACATTCGAGCTGACATAATCCTACTAGATATACGCAAATGTCCCTATAGATACACACGCAAATATATATACTTTTGTGTATATATGTATATACATATATCTATCTATATATATATATATATATACACACACACGTACAGATATATATATATATATATATATATATATATATATATTTTTGTACTCTGTGCAATCGTGAAACGCGAGTTTCTGGCACGTTCGCCTGTTTGTCCACAGTCCATTAAAAACTCGCTGGTTTTATATCACCAACCAACGGAATAGTCGTTGAGAAGAGAAAAACTTGCAAGAAAAAAAAAAAGAAAAGAAAAGAAACAGACATTTTTCTTCGAAGTCATTGTAATAATGTTATCCAACTTATAAATTATTTATCTTCGCTAAAATACATCTGGTACTTAAGTACATATATATATATACTTCTTCGAAAATTCGAATTTGTTTCTTCGATGTTATCATTTTTATACAATTGTCATTTTTATAGAATTGTTACGAGAGAAATTTTAGATATTAAATTTTAGTTTATTAACAGGGAATCGTTGATTGTTAATCCTCTTATCAAGATTGCCATCTTTAATTGGATCATTCGCTTGTCTTGTCTCATCTATCGGATGTGATTATTAAGAGGATTTGTCGTTGCATCTACGTAGATACGACATAGTACATCTTCGTATTACGTTCAACTACATATGATTGAATTCGATTTATACATACATATATACGTATATATACATGTAATATTACATATATATACATATATATATATATATTCTTAGACAAGGAAGAAAACGCAAACAACGTACTGTTCGCCACTAAATCGACTACCCTAAAGTCAATATTTAGCTGGCCATTAGACGAATGATCAGCCAAAGGACGAGACAAAATGAAGAAAGAAAGAAAGAAAGAAAAAAAAAAGAAAAAAGAACGCAAGTATTTCAAACACTATATGATTTACAATTCAAACACTGAAGGAATAGTAAGTGTGTGTCAAGTTTTTAATTATATTCCTCTTTCTTCTTAAAAGAAAAAATAAAAGGAAAGAAAGAAAAAAGAATGGAAAAAAAGAAAAAGGCCTAACTTTAATATATTGTCCGTAAAACTATTCTTTAAAAAATATATCTTGTCCCATAAAAAGATATATATATAGAATAAGGATCATAAATAGATAGATAACTAATTCATTTAAAAAAGAAGTTGGGAACCAAACTTTCGAGCTAAGCCATATCTAATATCCTAAAAGTGTACTTTAAAAATATACTCTCTAAATAAAACAATGATTCAATTTTCTAAAGAACGATGGTGAAATTAAAGAACAAAATTTCTTTTCGCAACGGTCAATATTTTTATATAATTGAAGATTATTGATTAATAAGTAGAATATGCCGCTAATGTAATTCATAATAAAGTTTGAAATAATATTGAAATAGTTTTTTAAAATGATTATAATATGGAATGAATGGTAATATGGGATAAATGATGTTAATATGGGAACCATGAAATTCCATTTCCCATGTATTTGACCGGACACATGTATACTTTTCTAAATGTGATAAAAACGTGTCACGTATGCGTGACTCACGTTCCTAATATTTACAAATCTTTGATTGGACTAATATGTAGACTGATTATATTCTTCGTATGTAAAATAATACATCAAGATTTGTATTTAATTTAATAATTTGTCTATGTATTTTTCTATATATTTATGTCGTTGATTTTCATAATTCATGTATTAAAAACTATTCTTTTCGAACATATTTAACGCTATCCCATATATAACTATATTACCACTCAATTTCCTCAAATCAAAATTTTAACCACTGATTATTTTATTTTATTCTATTTTTTCTTCTTTCATATCTTTCGATCGGTTTAATCGTTCATCATGGTACTCCGTCAAACATAAAAACAAGAGAAATATTAATGACATATTAGATAAATTAAAAGACCAGTCCCTTGTATTACTACCTTTCCCTTTATCCCTTTAAATAAAATAAAAGAAAAATACAGAAAATCATTTGAAATATTCGACAATAATCTTGAAATCTTAAAAGACTCATAATTTCCAAGATAAAACAAAAACCTTGACAGGCTACATATATATTCTTCGGAAAGCGATGAAAGGAAAAGAAAGAAAGAAAAAAGAAAAACAAAATAAAAAAAAAAAAGAAGAGACAAAAAGAAAAGAGAGAGAGAGAGAGAGAGAGAAGAAAAAAAGATCTCATAAATTTCGTCGAAAATTTGTTGTAACGAAGCTCGGAACAAGACGACAGAAAAAGATTTTTCCGTTTTTCGTAGAATCGCATCTACTCGTGAAAAACGAAGGAGGAGACCAAGCAACCACGCCAGTAACCTTTAACCGCGACTCTTATCCAAATAATTTATTCTTACAGGCGTAAAAGACGCAACTAACGGCCGCGATTCCGTTCGCATACGCGCGTGGCATGTGCCGGCACGAGACGGCCCCAAAGTCCCTATAAATAAAACCACGTCCCTTTTCGAAATCGTAGGTGGAAAGACCTGATCCTTCCTTTCCCGTATATACCAAGCGCTTGTTTGGATTTACTCAGGATTTCCTGCACGCCTCACGTGCAGGAACGACCTTTCCAAGAGGATTTATTTCCATTCGTATGAACGCCCGCACCGTTTCTACTGTACCGCCATCTTAAACAAATTCAAGTTGTCGTTAAGCTTCCAAAACTTTTGTATGGATTTTTAGAGCACTAACATGTCTCAAATTTTCTTTTACTTTTCTTCCTCTTTCTCTCTCTCTCTCTCTTTCTCTCTCTCTCTCTCTCTCTCTCTCTCTCTCTCTCTCTCTCTCTTTTATCTCTATCTCTATCTCTTTTTCTTTACATCTTTATTTCTTTTTATCTCTCTTTATCTCTTTCATACTCTCTCAATTCAAATTTCAAATCTCTCTCAAAAAAAAATATCTATCTCTATCACTACTCATCTCTCTCTCTTTCTCTCTCTCTCTCTCTCTCTCTCTCTCTCTCTCTCTCTCTCTCTCTCTCTCTCTCTCTCTCTCTCTCTCTCTCTCTCTGTCTGTGTGTCTCTCTTTCTCCTCATTTTTCATTTAATTTTTGATCGATCATCTATCCTATGTATGAAATAAATCGTCGATTTGTTTTTCAAGGATTCTTCTCTCTCTCTCTCTCTCTCTCTCTCTCTCTTTCTCTCTCTTTTTTTCTTTTTTTTTTTTTTTTGAAACAATAAAATAGTCATAAAGTTATCAGGATATTATTTCAAGACCGATCTATTTCTCATCGTCGTCAATATTTTAAACGACAATAGGAAATTGACTTTTTATTAAACTAAATATGTGCTCTCTTCAAATACGTGTCGAATGGCAGAACGAAGTACTTAATTTTAAATTTCCCCGCAATAGCAACGCACTGTGTATCTATTTATAAATCTCCACGGGACGCTGCAAACTTTCTCCCTCTAGTTCACGAAAGACTTCGAATGACGCTATTTGTCGATCGTTCGATCGTCAATTCCAATTTATATTTAGTTTCACGAATATTTTCAATAACGAATTACATAGACTCGTTTCATTGTTTTAAATGATCCCCTTTTTTTCATTTTCTTCTTTCGTTTCTTTCTTTAAGCAAACAAAAATAAATAAATAACAAATCGGTTAAACAATAAATCGAAGATTTTTAATAATGGAAGATCGATCGTCATTGTATTATCAGACCGTTTAAACTGTCCATAACTAATACAAACGAAATGAAAAATCTTTGTTTGCAAAGGACAGATACTTATACTCGATCTTGAGAATAATCTGTACGGAACGCTTTTAAATGAATTTCATGGGTAAAAAAGACGGAGTTGGTTTGGGCAATCTTTGAGTAAGCGTAATGGGAAGTCCGGTTATCTGTCAATATTCACAAGAAATGCTTTCAGTTTTCAACTAACTCCAAGCCCTTTAGTCGAATCCACGTCGAGTCGACGAAATCTCTTCGTGTCAACGTTAATGGCCACGTCGAAAGGAGTTTGATGGTCCTCGGTTATCCTGGACCAGATCGATTTGACATAGAAATATAGTCTCACCCTATACTTTTACGAGAGATCTTTCGAAGAGATCTACGAAGTTAGTCGACACTTGAATTCGAAATATTACGAATTACTTTGTCAGAAATTACGGACCGACTAGTTACATTAAATCCATTGCACGTATATACTGTGCGTATGTATGACGTGTGTATGTGTCAAACAACTATCTCGAATCATCATACGCCTTACAAATAGAACCTAAATCAATAGAAACGTAAATTTCATAGTCGAAATGATCTTCGTTCTCTTAGTCCTAGATATCTAGTCAGAGATATCTATATTTCGAATAAGCAAATCCAATGTGATGTTGGAAAACCAACATTCGAACTAGGATTCCCGACCATTCCAGTATTTCATCCCTATCTATAGAAACGACCAAAGAGGACGAAGCTATAAGCTAATTTGTGAACGACCCTAACCCAGTTTCTCTGTGAAACAGCCAAGGGTGTTGATCGTACGGTTTACGAGGAAGAATTTGTTCCCTCGAGGATGTCAAATCATTTTATCCTCTCACCCTCCGTTTCACCATCGTTTTACTCTCTCTCTCTCTCTCTCTCTCTCTCTCTCTCTCTCTCTTTCTCTTTCTCTCTATCTCTGTACATACACTTAGCACGATTTTCATGGTTAGCGATCGAACTGTTTGCTCCGTCTTTGAACGACCTACGTCAATCTCGTAAACGAGACCTTCCTCACGTTTTCTCGTCGATAACTGCCAAAAGGTGAAGAGCGTTAAAGGAAAACGAAGGAAACGTCAGCGAAGTAAGCATCGTTTTCTACGATAAAGAACTTCTTTTCCCTTCTTTCTTTCTTTCTTTCCTTCCTTCCTTCTTTCCTTCTTTCCTGCATGCTCGTTTTATTTCGAGATAAAACGAAGAAACCGTTGAAGCGTAGCCTCATTACGAAAGAATCTGAAGTTGCCCTTGATCAGTCGAACGGCAGAAAGAGCTCCATTATGTGACGCGCGATTATATGGCTTACGTCGGTACAATTTTAGTCTCTTTATTGGGATTGCTCTGAACGATTCGTAAATGAACGTGTACCAAAAGAGAAAGGGCAATGCATTTTATTTTATTTTATTTTATTTTATTTTATTTTATTTTATTTTATTTTATTTTATTTTATTTTATTTTATTTTATTTTATTTTATTTTATTTCGAAAGTATAAAAAAAAGAAAAAGAAAGAAAATGTTCAGATCGCGATATCGTACTGTTGAAAATTGTACTGCGAACTACAAACGCTGCGAATTCTATCGCATCGTTGACGTACGTTCAATCGTCAAAGAAGGACAACTTCCAAGCTTTGTGAAATTACAAAGGATGGCAATCGACTCACGTCCGACCGATTCCAGAAAATACCTAGTAATCATTGAAACCACGACGTACCAAAGACAGATGATTAAAAGTTAACGAAAGACACTCGAAACTATCCTTTAAAGAATCATCCTTTCAATCGATGATATAGAGTTGACCAACCTAATACCTTTTACTATACAGATCAACCGCTGTAACTCGATAATAACTGTTCTAATTGGCTGATAACCGTGACGTCACGTACGCTTGTTACCGAGAACCAGAGGAAACAGCGTAATCGATTAGAGAGAAGAGAAATTCGTGGTACTATCGTCCATGAATTCCTACGAGATAGAATCCATTTCGTGAATTCAAACTTACTACTCTTGTCGGATTCAAACGTGACAAAATACTATTTAATAAAGTGATGCTTAATAAAATAATCTTCCTGGGGGAATAATGTCTAATAGAAATAATGAAAATATTCTAATAAATAAATATATGAAATAAAAAGATGAGATTATTAGAAATCAGATGGTATATAACTGTGCACGATCGTAATAAATTCTACGATACTATGATACGATCATAATAATTATTCAAATTCTATACGTAATAATAATAATATCGAACATAATAGGGAACCACGTCGATTACATATCTCCGAAAGCAATAAGAGTAAATAAGCCCGAAGTGAGGGTAGCTTCTAATGATCAAGCGACAAATACGAGCGACCGAGTCCATTGTTACTCTACGCAGGTAGACACGATATCTCTAGTTGTTAGAGCAAATTATTACGAGCATTCTGGCTCCTTCTATTTCTCGGATTGCATTCCTCTATTAGAAATAAACAAACGTAAGATTATTTCGTTAGGATATTCTTAAAAATGAAACGATATACGCGTATCTCTAAGCGATAGTTCCATAATATCATAGAGTTTATGTCGTTTACAAAATTATTTAGAAAATTGTTCACAAAATCCATTCTCTATAGATTTACAATGATTATAATTTGAGAAACTGAGAGAGAAAGAGAGAGAAAGAAAAAAAAAGAAAAAGAGAGATGGAAAGAGATATGGAAAGTAAGAAAAAATGAGAGAAAGAATATCGAGGAAGTGAATAATAATTTTTATGGAACGGATGGAGATGGCAGACGAGGAAAGAAATTTCCAAAGAAGTAAGAGAGAGAAAGAAAGAGAGAGAGAGAGAAAGAGAGAAACGGTACCAAGAGAGTTTTCCCTTATATCGAGCGACAAGTGGTTACGGTACTACCGGTACTACCAGAATCCGTCTGGCTATGACGTACATATATATATATATATATATATATATATATATATATATATATATAATATGTGTATGTATGTATATACGAATAGCAGAAATGCGCAATCTTACTCCGTTCTGAGCATCCACTAGCACCTTGAAAACGCCGGAAAAACTTTAATGGATCTGTTTTTAAGGACTTCTCTCTCCGACTCCGTTACCATAGGTGGTATACCACCGACCTCTCCACCTTGCAGAAACCCTCTTGAGTCAGTGCTCCAACCCAGAAGTAGGCGTATAGACACGAGCATAGCTTAGGGTCGATGATAGGGAAGTAGAAAAATCGAAAGAAAGAAAGAGAGAAAGAGAGAGAAAGGGAATAGCGAGAAACAAATAAAGAGACGATTGATAGGGGAATGGGATTAGTTAATCGTATGATTTAACAGTGATTGTCAATGTCAATAGGATCGATTTATATTATACAATCTATAATCTATTATAGATCGTAAAACGTAGAATGATGGATCGAATACTCCTTTAAAATATTTTTAAAATCTTCTCCCCTTTTTTTTTGTGCGTGTGACGTTTTATCAGGATTAAATGTATATATTTTTATATATATATATATTTGTTGATGAGAGGAGTAATGTCTAATGTGAAAAGAAGAAAAAAAAAGAAAGGAAAAAAAAAAACAGGAAGAAGAGAAAATGACGACTACAAATTATCTAGTATCGTATATCGATGAGAAGTTATGAAATGTATTACATTGATAGATCTTTTGTAAATTCCTTTCTTCGTCTTTTCTTGTTCTTTTCTTTTTCTTTCTTTTATTCAATTTTTCAATCGCTTCCTCGTTCAACGAAATCAACGACTATCCCAAGAGAAGAAAATATAATACGTAAATAAAATGAACACGAATTAACGAGAAGTTGCAAATCTTCAAAGTTAGATCGAGATCTAGCAGAGATCACTGCATAAGTTTAAAAAAAAAATATATATATATATATAAAACGATCACGAATATGGTTAGAAGATGCGATAGAAAAGTTATGAAAGCTTTCGAGAAAATGTCTATATAAGTACGTAAGGTTAAACACACGTACGAAATATATAAACTGATCGCGCATGTGTATATATATGTACGTATGTACACACGTATATATAGCTTCTCTCTTACATTAATCATCCTGTTTCGAAGGCGACTGCCTGCAATTTTCCAATGAACGTCAGTTCAACAGATTTTTCATCTTCTCTCCTCGGCGAGACGCACGAAGCATGCCTAGTACACTTTTTGCTCTCACGGCTTCGCGAGGATTTCCTATTTTTCTTTTTTTTTGTTTTTTTCTTTTTAAAGCCACTCTCCTCACGTCTCTTCTTCGTCTTTTACCCTTCTACTCTTTTTCCTTCTTTTTCTTCTTCTTCTTCTTCTTCTTCTTCTTCTTTTAGTTTATCTTTTTATCCCTTTTCTCTCGTCCAACCTCGTCTTCATCTTCTTCCCATCCACCTTCCGTGGTCTTCGGACCCGCAAAGTGGTTAACTCGTAAAGCCTCGCCCACAGGGCAACCGAAAAAGAAAGAAAGAAAGAAAGAAAGAAAGAAAAGAAAAGAAGAAGAAGAAAGAATGAAAGGTGCGGAGAAGAGCAATATCGTGTAATAAAATATACGAAATAGAAAGCGTTGTTGATCGATCCAAATGGAAAGTTTGAAAAAATTATAAACGTTGTTACGTAAAACGCTAGTAGTTAAATACGACCTAAAATACGATCTAAATCATTTTAATTTGTCGATTAAAGATTATCATCGATTCCTGGTTGATCATAAAAGAAATAAACGATCTTCTCACCTCACTTTCTTTTCGTTCAGAATTTTCTATTCGTACTATTTATCTATGTATCTACTATGTACTACTACGTTCAAGCTTTTTTCTTTTTTTACACACATATATATATATATGATTTAAAATCCCAAAAAGCAACGAATTCGTATATCGCGACTTTATACGAATTTATTACCACGAGTATGTAATATTATATTTAAGAAGCAAGATTTATTCGAATTACTTTCTCACTGTAAGTTACGAGCGTCTACGGATCGTTCATCTTGAAAGTTATAGAAAAGAGAGCTTCGTTGAATTGCGATATATATATATATATATATATATATATATATATATGTTGTATGTATATATAGAATATATCTACGAGTAAAGTACCATTTCACGGAGGATACATGTGCTTAAGGTAAAAGTTGAAAAGCAACTTATTCCAAGCTCATAATACTTCCTTGCCTTTCGTGAACAACTGACCACGGAATTTCTCGAGTTCATTAACTTAAAAGCTAATTCCATCTTCCGAAACTCCCCGGTAAAAGTTCGCAGACACCGCTGCGAACATTTTCGTTAGAATGCGCGTTAGCACGAAAATAAAATGAAATTCGGGAAAGACATTTTCTGCCTGGCCGAATATAAGAATGTTTATAAGAGCGGCTCGGGTCCTTCCTCTTACTTGAGAAACTTTTCGTTTTCTCCAAGGACTTTATTCTCGACTGTTTATAACCCACCCTTATATATATATATATTTTATATATATATATACATATATATATATATATATATATTCAACTGAGAATCCAAGTTGTATCATAAATTGCGAAATTGCGAACTACAAAAATATCTTTACTAGAATATACGTTTATATTCAGTAGACTGTATGATTCAACATAGAAAAGTAGTTCGTCAATGAAAAACGAAAAAGATATCATTCCATTTTTCAAATTGAACAATGTAACCGTGAAACACAATCAATTATTCGATTGTCGACAAATAATAGTGAAAAGGAAAAAAGAAAAAAAAGAGAGAGAGAGAGAGAGAGATAGAGAGAAGAGAGAAAAAAAAAGAATTAAAAATATTTCCCATCGTATCAATCCATTATTTGTCTTTATTCAAAAGAGATACTCGATCGGATCATTTTTTCTTCGTGGACTGATTTTTGTCCTTTTTTTTTTTTTTTTTTTTTTGTTTAAATATTATACGCGAAACAATTTATCCAATCGTATCGAAGCTAATATTTCGTCAGCAAATATATATATATATATATGCATATATACATATATGGTTTCGTCATATGTATATCGATTAATGTACGTTCCATCGTCGCACGACTGGAAAGCCGACGAATGAAGACAGGATGTTTAGATTGGGTAAATCGAGCCTTTATTGCTTCCCGAGGCAGTGGTTCTCATGTCTGATTGACATCGAACGTATATAAAGAAAATCATGTACCGACGACCGAGCAAAGAACCACAGCTGTTCAATATCCCGTTGGGCTTTTACTATGAAACAAATATAACATTTTTTTCGTAAATTAAAAAAAAAGAAGAAAAGATATATATATACATACATACATACATACATACATGCATACATGCATACATATATATATATATATATATAATGTTGGATCGTTTGATCCGAATATAAATATCAACTTTGTTTTTCTTTTATTTTTCGTTTTTAATATATTCTTAAAAGAAAATATTTCTTTTCATAAATCATCATCGTCGAACATTAAACAATCATTGTAATAAAATCTTTCTCTTATTTTTCTTCATTATCCAATATATCGTACGAATCGTACGAACGGTGCGAAAGAGAGAAATTGCCAAGAGGGAGCATATGTGGTTTTCAATAATCCCTCTTTTACCCTTTTTCAACTTTTCTCCAACGTTCTCGGCTCTTTCACCGAAGCTTATATCCTTTCTCTTTCTGAAAAAGTTGATTTCTCTTTTCTGAAAAAGACGTTTATATCATCGAATATAAATCAACATGGAGTTACTTGAGATCTTTATAATTTTGAATCGAAAGAATTATTTCGTTTTTCGAGGACTATCAATGAATAATTCTTAGATCTTTTTTTACTTCAATCAGTTCTTATATTCGATCGCAAATAGACCTTAGTTATTTATGAGACAGAGATAAAGGATATCCGATGAAAAATAAAAACAAAGAAAGAAGAAAATACTAACAAGTATCGATTCGTTGAAATCTTTCGATTAATTAACTCGTCGAACAAAGTCCAAAGGCCTAACAAAAAATACAAGAGGATCAATATTCTCTCGGAATGGAGAACTTCCGACTTCTTAAAATATTCAAGTCGCTGAAGGTACTTTACTCCGTAGGAAGCTGAGGAAGAAGAAGTAATTTAGAGTCGCACCTCGCGAAAAGTGGTCTGATAGTAAAGTAACTACGTTCTACTCTCTAGCAAAAGTGTATTAGCACGATGACTCTTCTTCCGAAAAAAAAAAAGAAAAAAAAGAAAGAAAGAAAGAAAGAAAAAATACTTTAAAACCTTTTTGAAACTGAAAGCTTCTTGATTATGCTAATTCAGTGTCAAGGAACAGTGGTCAAGATAGGCCAATTTTTCGAAAAGTGTTCAAGAGCAGAGAGAGAGATAAAAAGAGAAAGAGAGAGAGAGAGAGAGAGAGAGAGAGAGAGAGAG
>NC_057688.1:992773-1057153 GCF_014466175.1 Vespula pensylvanica | reverse complement strand
GAGAGAGAGAGAGAGAGAGAGAGAGAGAGAGAGAGAGAGAGAGAGAGAGGCTACTTAGAAAGAAAAAGAAAGAAACAAAATTTCGAAGGTTACTTTTTAATAAGAAAATATTACAAATGTAGATTACATTAGAAGAAGAAGAAGAAGAAGAAGAAGATGATGATGATGATGATGATGATGATGATGATGATGATGATTAAGGATCTGTCTAATAGAATTTACTACTATATTTGCTTCGCAAGTACATTTATTCACGTCGATATATTAATAGATAAATACGTATGTACGTGTATACGTAGCTGTATACGTACTACGTTTGAAACCTATCAGGTTTGATACGCTTGTATTTCACAATTAGGACGAAGTGGGAAGTTAGAGTCGTCTCAACGACGAGTCGAGTGCGATCGATATTTAAAAGCGTGCAGAAGCTAACGCAGCCAAGAGATGATAATAATGATCATGATCTGAAGATTCATTATATATATATATATATATATATATATATATATATATATATGTATGTATGTATGTATGTATGTATATAAATATACTCGTCCAGATGTCAATGACCCTCTGCGATCAGGTAAAAATGAATAAAAAAAGAGAAAGAGAAGAGAAGAAGAAGAAAAAGAGAGAGAAAGACGAAAGACTTGAGATCGAATCAAATAATAAAACGTTAAGAGTTTTAGATAAGAGTACTACGTGAAGTTGCATAGAGTTACACGATTATACTATTTCTAATTTCACAAGCATCCTTCCAGGCATTGAAATGACGTATTTAAACGATCAATCGAATAATAACAAGCTACTACGATTTGACGTCTCGATTATTACGAAATACTAAGTGTATAATTAACCATCGACTTTACTAACGAACGATTTCTCTCGAAATAGTACTGACATATACACGCGCGAGAATTAAAATGGTAATACCATATGATACGATATATATACATACATACATATACATATATATATATATATATATATATATACCGTAATACCAGGAAAAAAAATACTTACGTAAGTAATTTTTGCTCTTTGGTATTAACTCGATGCATTAAATCGTATGGGACGAGGCAACAAAAGTAATAGCTTCGTAAGAAGCAAGAAAAAAAAAAGGTAACCAAAAACAAAAAAAGAAAAAGGCAAAAACAAAAACAAAAAAAAAGGAAAACAGAACAGAGACGAGAAAGAGACGAGGAGTCGAGAAATGGAAGGAAGGATGGAAGATAGGGGGTTGAGAAGGATGGAGTGGATGGAGTAGGGACGAGAGGAGAGGGGAGGGACAAAGGAAAGAAAAGAAAAGAAAAACAAGAAGGCGGAATTTCCAGTAGCTAGAGAAAAAAATTCTCTTGGGACGGAAGGGCGCGACAAGCGGGGATTCAAAATAAGCTGCACCGGCGAGAATCGTCGGATTAAATGGCTCGAAGTTTCGCGAGAGAAAGAATGAAATAGAGAGAGAGAAAGAGAGAGAGAGACAGACGAGAACGAGAAGAGTTGACAACGTTGATAACGAGAATAACGATGACAGTCGATAACAAAGCTCGACCCCTCGAGCACGCGTTCGATTCAATCTCTGAATAGGCAGAGTATCTTATTCATTCGTCGTTCCATAGAAAGTAGACGACTCGGAAAGTAAATTTTCGAAGCATCCTTCAGCAAACATTTTTTTTTCTCTCTCTCTTTTTCTCTCTCTCTCTCTCTCTCTCTCTATCTCTTCTTCTTCTTCTTCTTCATTTTTTGTATTCCTTTCTTTCGAAGCATTTCCTTCCTTCGTCGCATCGCTTTAATTTCTTCTTTCTCCCAACATTTTCTTCCAAATCTCTAAAATCATGCTAATCTCGCTCACTCACTCACTCTCTATCTTCCTTCCATCCCTTAACTTTCCTCCTTGTCTTCCTCCTCGTCTCCTCTTTCGAGCTTCTATTTCTACCACCTTCTACTTCTACTCGACGTTACACAACGCTCACGTAATTATCAAGTGATACACGTTGTAAGAGTAAACTCGCGAGTAACTTCGTGTAATCGCTCGTGAGAATCGCTATTGTTCATAAATGCGATCCTAAACGGTGTGTTTAAACGAGTTGAGAACGTCGTTGTCTAAACACGTCTGTTATAAAGAGTAACGATACGCATCCATTTACGTATATACATATACGTATAGATACACACGGAGAGACATATATGTCCCTTGTGTAAGATTACACGTATACTTCTACATACAAACGAGATGGAAAGAGATCTCGAGAAAATGATTTCCGTAGATTTCATGGTGAAGATCATGGTAGCCACATTTGAAAAAAAAAAAAAGAAAGAAAAAACGAAAAAAGGAGAGAGAACAAGAAGAAGAAGAAGAAGAAGAAGAAGAAGAAAGAAAGAAAGAAACGAAGAAAGAAAGAAAGAAAGAAAAAGCTTTCGAAATTACTTACTTCTATCAGCGTGTACTACTCGTCGAGAGTCTTTTTCAGTCGAGCACTATCTCGAGAAGGATATTTAAACGTAACGTCATCCCGGCAAATGGACATTTTCAGTGAAATCCAAGTAATGGATCCACAATATCGAGAGAGCAAACATTTAATACAATAGACGTGTCCCTCTACGTACGTAGTACTACCTACTACGTATCTCTACGTTTATAATACGTAATACATGCCTACGTATGAACGCGCGTATGCACGCACGTACATATATATACACAATACACACGTACATACATATACACGTTTTCCACAAAGATAAGTATATAATACATGTATTTTACGCGTGGCACATGTACAACCTACAACCTACAACCTACTACGAATGCATTAGCGAAGGCTTCAAATTGCCGACGTTTCGAGTAAATTATTAACAGTAGAGTTGAAGCGAGGACGCACAAATATACATCCCTGATACTCAATAGAGAACTATAAACATTGATACTACGCAAAGCTCGCGTCTATACATTTGCTTCGTAATTACGCTCTTTACCATCAAGTAATCGAAACTCCGAGGGTTACTAGTCTCACTTTGGATATTCGCTAACGATTGTATCTTATCTAACATAAGCTCCGAAATCATGTAGATAGAATCGATGTCTTTTGTAAACTCTTACTATTCAAAACAATTCGAGATCCAATCGTAGAAACATCTATCAGCTGATATATACAAGTGTATGTGGGAGTGTGTATGTATATGTTGGAATGATTGAAAGAACGAATAGGGGGATGAGAACGAGAAAGAAAAATACAGAGAGAGAAAGAGAGGGAGACGTGAGATGAAATAAGCAAAGAATAAAGCGTTAAAGGACAACGAAATGTTAAAAAAAAAAAAAAGAAAAGAAGAAGAAGAGAAAACGATAATAAAGGACAAGGATTTAAAAATAAACACGCGACTATGCCGAATATTCTGTTGTAAAACACACTGATTTCTATCCATATAATTAACGATCTATTTATATATTATTTTCATCCGTTTTATATAAATTAATTAAGTTACTCAAAGTCCAAATTTTCTATTAAAGATATGAATCTATGGAAATATTTCCGAATTTTGAATGTACACGTATATATTATAAAATTATATATAAAATGTCTGTATATATATATATTTTTTTTAATATACAATACATACATACATACATACACACACACACACACACACACATATATATATATATATAAATAAAACGTACCAAATAATAAACATGTACAGTACGCGTACTTTGTAGTATACTCTATAAAATGTACATGATATATATATATATATACTTGCATATATAAAAGTGCAAGTACATAAAAGCATAACATTCACGATTGATTCAGTGACGCGTGTCGTTAGCGAGCTTACGATCGGTAACTTGCGACGATAGGTAGATTGGCAAACAATAAAGAGATTTCGCGTTATATCGCGAAATTGTTCGATGCGAAGAGTCTGCTGGTATGGAGTCGAGTAATTCAGAACAAACAATCGAGATTCGACCGATCGTATGATCCTATTAACGAAATTTAACGAACGGAACGAGCACGACGTCGATTCGTCGGAACCCCTTAATCCGGAAACCAACGAAATTCGCACGGTCGAGAACGTTGATGCGTTCGTTTCCTTTTTCTCCTTTATCTCATTCACATTCTCTTTCAATAAGACTATCTAACTCGTATCGAAGTATCGTCTTTCGATTGCGCTAAACGATTTTCCTCTGGGCTTACATCGGTTTTACATCGACGAATCAATCACGACGTGGTAACGTTACACAAGTCCCCTAGGAATCATCCGGTCACGTGTGTCATATAATGTCTACGAATAAAATTTCAACGTAGTTGAGAACGGCATCTCTCTCTCTCTCTCTCTCTCTTTCTCTCTCTTCCCTTGCAACCCGCTCCCACCCCTTAAAAACGAGATATTCTACGAGACTTCCGCTATCGTCGATTTCGTAATAGAGACCCTTCGAACTATTCCCAAATGTGCAAGAGATACTTCAGCGACCTTAACGATTTCCTACCATCCATCATTCACTCGCTTCACTTTCGATCGATCGAAGGTGACGCGGAGAAAAAAAGAGAGAATAAATAAAAAAAAAGAAAAAAAAAAACAGGGTAAAAAGACAGAAATAAAAGAAGAGAGATTTATGACGAATTTATTTCAGCAGGAACGAACCAACGAGTTTCGCGGATTAAGACAAACAACGATCGAGTTTTTGAGGTAGGTAAAGCAAATAAAACGATATAAAAAGGATAAAAGAAAGCATGTGGAATAAAAATTCGATCGGATCGAATAGGATGCGTGAACATGAGGGGTGAGGAGAAGAGGGGAAGTAAATACAACAGTAGCGCGCACAGAATCGGTATACCCAGTTCGAAAATATCCGGAACGATGGGAGTTTTATTTTTAAAAAATGCATACCCCATGAATAGGCCGATTTTGGAGCGTCGATGAATTGTCATCGGCGTTTTCCGTGGGATGATGGAGTAAACGAACGCGGACACGTGCCAACGTGAAGCGCCTCCGACCGATATCGCGTCGATATTTACGAGCTACGAGTTACCAGTCGCCGGTTTTTAGATCGTTCATAGTTGAACGTGCTCGGGTCCACTCACGCAGGTGGACGCACGCGAGTGTATACTACTGCTGCGTGAATAATCGACTTGCCCCACGCGTCGAACAAAATGTTTTATTCATCTTCGGCTTCCTCACAGCACGACTCGAGTCAGAAACTCGGGACGGGTGAAATTTTTAATTCACCGTAAAATCTCGTGGTCGACCGGAAGAGCGAGATCGAAATTCTCCATTCGTTTCTTCCTTTTCTCTCTTTATTCCTTTCTCGTAAAGAGAGAAGATATTCGCTGCTCTATACGTGTGTAGATACGCGAACGCATGACTATTCCGTGTGCAATTTTCGTGCGATTTAAATGAATTTTAATTAACGAAATGATACGATTACCCGTCTGATTTCCTAATTGCATTAAAGTCTCTCTCCTCTGGGTAGTGTAGCCAGCACAGAGACGATGGTTGGAGAACCCGCGACATCCCTTACAACTTTCGCCGATATTACATTACAGTACCGCAAAATGTGAAGCGCACGAATGCTGCGCGAATACGAATGAATACTCTTTCTCTTACTCTCTCTTCCTTTCTCTCTCTCTCTCTCTCTCTCTCTCTCTCTCTCTCGTTTCCTTTTCATATACGTCTACTATCATTGATAATAATGCTGACAAGTACCCATGTTGAGACATAATGATCGAGTACGTCGCTTAATTAATGAATACAAGACCAAGTCCGAAATAATTTAGAAACTACGAACTAAACAAGTAAATATACAAAAAAAAAACAAAACAAAAAATACCAACAAACGAAACGAAACAAAAATTAATAAACTTATCATTCCACGATAGATATATGCGAATAGAATGAATTGAAAACAGAATAATGTTCGACCAATTAACGATGATATTGATCGCTTTGTTTTCAAGTTAACGTAAATGTATACATTAAATCCCTAATTGTAATGGCCAATACTAAAATATGTTCCCATAATTATCATCCGTTTCAACCAAGTGAAGAAAATATGTAAATTAGTGGAATATCGATCGATAGTCAGATAGTAACGGGAATGCAACGTTTATAATTGTTTCGCAAACTCTCGTATTCGGGCTTTGGTATTGTCCGAGCGACGATGGCGATTCATTATTTGCTCTTGGTACTTGTAGACCATTCTGATCGTCCCTCTTTTTCCACCTACTCTTACTCCTACTCCTACTCCTACTCCTACTCCTACTACTCTTACTCCTACTCTTACTCCTACTCTTTCTCCACGTTCTTCTTCTCCTGGTCCTCATCCTCCTCGAACTCGGGAATCTCGCAATATCGAAACGGTGTGCGGCTCGAACGAAAAGAGACGGAGACAAAGAGAGAAAAAGATAGAAAGAGATGGTTGAAATTGCACAGCGATTGACAATATTTTTCAGCGATTGATATTGTATCTCTGGACAGCGAACCATTCTCTCTCTCTCTTTCTCTCCCTCTTTCTCTTTTTTCCTCCCTTTATTCAACCCCAATCGTGCACGAGTAGTATAGGAACGGAAAACTTTTCAGATATTGCCTGCATTCGGCTATTAAAAAGCGTCTCACCGTTGAATACGAATGAAATCGATAAATAATAGAAAGATTCTTATCAAACGCGTTAAAATGGTAAACGAAAAGAGAAAAAAGAAGAAGAAGTAGAAAAGAAAGTAACGGAGAAATAAAAGTTCGACGTCGAAAAAAAAAAAAGAAAGAAAGAAAAAGAAAAGAAAAAAATCCGAAAAAAAAGATACGAAATCGAAGATCTTAGAGAATCTTGAAAAAAAAAAAAATTCGTCGAGCTGGAGGATGGATAAAAATTCGTAGAGAGAGAGAGAGAGAGAGAGAGAGAGAGAGAGATAGAAAGAGATGGAAAATTTCATCTCGGCTCGATTCGAGGACGATCGCGTTCGTTACCAACTTAAATCCATTTTCCGCGTTTGCACGTGACAGAGATTTTCACGGGCGAAACGAGCCCGACGAATTCGACGCCAGGCACCCTATCTCTTTTTCTCTTTTTCTCTTTTTCTCTCTTACACGTATCTCTATCCTTTCTCTCTCTCTCTCTTTCTCTATCCCTTTTTCACTTTCCGTTCCCTCGCTTACGTAACAAATCGCGTTCGATCGCAAGGTACCAAACCATTCTCCCTCTCTCCTTTTCACTTTTTCTCTACGAACGTTCTCTCTCTCTCTCTCTCTCTCTCTCTCTCTCTCTTTCTCTCTCTCTCTCTCTCTCTTTCACACACACATATAGAGACATACACGCGCTCCAAATATTTCCCGCCACGTGACCAATTTTACGAGCGAACGAACGACGACTCGTGCCTTTCCTACGTCGCATGCAGGGACGGTGGCGGACGATAGTAAAAAATGTTTTGTCAGAGTGTGCCCGTGCCGAACTCGCCGAAGTAATTAACAAGTTGCAGAGATGGAGAAAGGATAGGGTGTGAGAAGGGAAGAGGGAGTGAAAGAGAGAGAGAGAGAGAGGGGGAGAGTATATGTTCACATACGAAATGCGAGAGCACGCAAATCAAATTTCAGCTCGAAAGATCAGACGCTTTCTGAACAAGAACAGTGCTCGCTGTCGATCGATTTCGATGAATGAAGCCCTTCTCGCACGAGCTTGGTTTGTGAAGTCATCATCAATGCACGCGCAGTATGTACCTACCCTTTATACATAACCATTTGATATTTCCAGGAACTATCATAATAATGTTTCAGTTAATTTCTTCTTTTTATCATCGCGTCACCCGTAAAATCGTCCATTCGTGCATTGTAATTATTTACGTTTACCGTTATAATAACTAACAAGCTATTTAACGAGAGGGATAACAACTTTCGGGAAACGAGCACGAACGTAAAGATAGAAAAATCATTCGGTCGAAAATATCATCTCGTTGATAAATTTACATCGGCGTAAAAATTAATTGACTCTCGATTACATTCATACGTTTTTTCCAACAGGTTTCGACCGACCTCGAATAAAAATTATTCGAAAAGACTTGCTTCGTTAGAATGAAATTCAAAGAAAAATATTTCCTTAAGTACTTATGTTATCAAGACTCAAGTAATTTAACCACGAATTTAAATGGAAATTAAAGACCGAGATACTCGTTAATCTACAACGAATGAGAAAAGAGAGAAGGAGGAGAAATTTTCTTTTAGTTTCTTCGGGTTCGTTCTACGTTCTTTTGAACGTAACTGGGGAAACGACTCTGTTGCTTTCTATATATACATACGGTGTTTTCCAAAGATGAAATCGATCGACGAGAGAACACGTAACGAGATACGAGAGTGCTTGTAAAGTTGCACTAAAATGTGCTAATGATTCCTCCCTTTCTATGACTTGCAACGGTTTGTTCGGACCACCATGTACAATTTCCTTAGTCTCATGTATTATACGAAACGTTATAAAGCTACGCGTTTAACTTCCGTCCATTCTCTATCTCTTTCTTTCTCTTTGTCTATCTATCTCTCTATCTCTGTATCTTTCTTTCTCTCTCTCTCTCTCTCTCTCTCTCTCTCTCTCTCTCTCTCTCTCTCTCTCTCTCTCTTTATCTCTCTATCTATCTATCTCTCTCTGTCTTTGCTAACCGCAGCAAGGTCAAAGGTGAGAGCCGTGCATAATATGTCGGCTCCGTTCTAGTCCAACTTTCGACATTATCCGCTTTGTTGGACCCGACCCGTTCGGTCCAACCATTATTATTCCTTCCATCCCTCTTTCTCTATATCTCTCTTTCTCATTCTCATCTATCCGCAAAACTTTGCCAACGACGTAGTTAACGATCAACAAGGTCGTCTGCGGTTTACCTAAGCGCAAAACAGATTGAAAAGCTTCAAAAAACGTTGAGGAAAGAAATATATATACATATGTGTGTGTGTGTGTGTGTGTGTGTGCGCGCGCGCGTATTTGTTTCCTTTTTATAACTTTTCTTTTCTCACGTTTGGTTCCTCTCGTACAAGAAGCATTACGAACGTACAAAAACCATTTCGCGCGTTGAAAGAAGAAAAGAAAGGGAAAGGAAAGATACGAAATAAAAAATCTTGTTATAAACGTCTGACGTCATTCCTAAAAGACAAATTTTTCTCGTTCTCGGGAGTCTGTGAATCTGCCTTGGAACTTGAGTATCTCTTCCCGTCCCTTCTATCTTTTCTTTAAAGAAAAGAAAACGGAGGAAAGAAAAAAAAAGAGAAGTAACAAACAAACAAACAAACAAACAAACAAACAAACAAAAAAGAGGAAAAGAAAAAGAAAATTAAGAAAAACCGTAGATATCGGTATCGTGGTAGTACCGAGCACGAGTAATATGGCGTCGACTTAAAGAGTCCCTTCAGCCATGCTCGTGCTTGTCGCGTGAGGATGCATGGTTCGTAAGCAACGTCGTTGCCAGACAGGGAGGGCAAACACGACGAAAGGAGAACGAGATCGAGACGAGAAGAGAGGAGAGGAAAGAAGAAGAGAGAAGAAGGGGTTAAAGGGAAGAAGCATGTGAGACGACGAAGAAGTAGAAAAAGAAACGTAAAGAGAAGAGAAGAGAAGAGAAGAGAAGAGAAGAGAAGAGAGAAAAAGAAGAAGACGAAGAAAAAGAAAAAAAAGCAGAGAGAGAAAGAGAGAGAGAGAGAGAGAGAGAGAGAGAGAAAACTAAAGGACAGAGAAAACGGGTGTGGGTGTTCTTTGAAGAGAAGCTAAGACGCGAAACATATCACCTAGGACGTAGACTATGAACGCTCGGACGTCGGGCCAACACTTTGGTCCATCGTCGAAAGGCCCATAATGTACGTAACACCCTTCTACCTTCTCTCTCTCTCTCTTTCTCTCTTTCTCTCTTTCTCTCTCTCTCTCTCTCTTAGGTAAAGTAGAAGCATCATATTCACCTCGTGAAAACTGAAGTCATAACATTGAGAAAAGAACGTGCGAGACGAGTCCGGTACATGTATCCTTTCTCTTTCTTTCTTTCTTTCTTTCTTTCTCTTTCGCACCCTTACTTTTACTCTCTTTTTATCCTTCTCCGTACGTCACTATCTACTTTTCCTCGACGGTTATAATTACGAAACGTTAATTACGCGATGAATGCACCATTACGGTGTAGTAGAAGTCGAAAGGTGGAGACAGAGTATCTCTTGCACGCGAACGCTGAGCTTGCAGAAGGAGATGCTAAAGTCATTCTCAGTAGTGGTAGATAGTCTCTCAGTAGTGGTGTCGATTTCGCAGCCTGAATTCTCCTTTCTCTCTCTCTCTCTCTCTCTCTCTCTCTCTCTCTCTCTCTCTCTCTCTCTCTCTCTCTCTGTCTGTCTTTCTTTTTCTCTCTCCTTCTTATTCTTCTTTCTCTTTTCTTTTCTCTTCACCTCCTTCTCGCGCGAGTGCAGTTTGGCTTATCTCGTGCGACACGCCGCACGCCCTTCATCGCGATAATACGATGAAAGGATTATAAAAAACGGCTTAAAAAATTCGTACGATATCAGCCTAAATCCTCGAAATTCTTTGTCGATCATTGCATTTTCTTTATCAAGGCTCGTCCGACGTAAAGAGTATCTAATTTATAAAAAGAGATGAATGCCCAAATGTTTCTTGGAAGTGAAACTTCAAAATCATTTGGCAAACTACGAAAACTTCACGGATGAATATATATATATATATATATATATATATATATATATATATATGTATGTATATATGTATGTATGTATATCGTTAATAAGCGAAATGATAAAAATGTTCGAAGTTAAACTGGACCACCAACTCATTAGACTGCTTTTAGCTTAACAGCATTTCTCTTTATGACTTGACCCATGTATAAAAGATGCACTTAGCTAAGAGCTTATTCCTCGAAAAAAAAAAAAAAAAAGAAAAAAAAAAGAAAACGGAGAATACGCACGAGAACGTAAATTACATTGTTGTCGATATCGCGAATTTCCTTTTCCTTGTTCTCTCTATTTTTCATTAGGATCTCGCAAGCTCTTCAGACAAAAATCTTCACCGTTCTTCGCGTAATTGACGTGAACGAAGAGAAGACAAATAAATAAAAACGACAAACGAAGAAGAATAAAAAGAAGATAAAGATGAAGACGAAAATGAAAAAGGAAGAAGAAGAAAGAGAAGAAAGAGAAGAATCTGAAATTAAAGGGAATGTAGAAAAACAAATCGTACAAATTCGTCGTTTAAATGAGGATAAGAAAAGAAGAGAGGAACGCATAGGAAAAAAAAAAAAAAAAAAGAAAAAAGGAAGAAAAAAGAAAGAAAAAAAGAAAAGAAATACGAGTATAGTACCAGTCACGTTTCATCCTAATTAACGGCATTGGTGGAGGTCAGTAGTAGTTTTCTAAGACGGAGTGTCCCAGAAATAATTGCCACTAGTGCCCATCGACCATGCTCGCGAGCATTATAGATTACCAGCACCGTGGCATTCGAGTTCTTTTTCTTTCTCTTTCTTTTTCTCCCCTCCTCTCTCTCTCTCTCTCTCTCTCTCTCTCTCTCTCTCTCTCTCTCTCTCTCTCTATACTTTCCTCGAGACTGCGCTAACTAGTACACAACGTTAATAGAAGCCGATTGCGCACAACACAAGCCAACAGAGACAGGTGGAGATATACCTCCTTAACGAGCAACGAATCCACTCGATGCTGCTTTTTTTCCTTCCCTCTCTTTCTCTTTTTTTCTTTCTTTTATTTTCTTTCCTTCCCCATTTCATTCTCCCTTCCACCCTTTCCTTTCCTTTCCGTTTTTTTTTTTTTTCATACCTCCTCTTTTCTAAACAAACGTAATCTTTCGCAAAATAGCACGAGGTCGATGACTCGCAGGCTAACAGTGTTTCTTCGTTCACCATGCCAGCAACAGCAATGGTCTATCCTAGAAATTTAACTCTCGAAAGATTTAACGATCGAGAAACCGGAAGTCGATGTTATATCCAAACACTCTCCTCTTCATCCCTCATTCCCTCAGCGACGAAGTTTTTTCCATCGCTTCATTTTACCTTTCCTTTCTCCTTTCAATACTTTTTACATCTTATTGTTAACCACTGCCAATTCTCGTCTAGTTGATACTCACTAGTAATTCATAACGTATCTCTTCTATTTATAGATATATAAATGCTAATTCTTTTTTCTCCTTTTCTCTCTTTCACTTTCTCTGTCTCTTTCTTTCTTTCTTTTTTTCTTTCTTTTATGCGTATATCATATACAAAGAAACATTGAGAAGTATCGGTAAGGTATTGTTATTTACGTATCGGATAATCCGGCTGTCAATGTTGCTAAAAAAAAAAAAATATGCAAAAAAAAAAAAAAGAAGAAGAAACTGAGAGGAAACAGGCACGTGCGAGTTTCACGCTGTCGACGATACATCGATAACACGAGGTAGATTAATTTAACGACGCAACGCGGAGGCACGCCGACAGTACCATCGCCATCATGGTAATTACAGTCGACGATGCGGGTAATCGGCCACGATTTCGTTCGAAACACGAAATTTGAAATTAAACCGATAATCGATGACACCGTCACGCGACTCGTGCAAAAATTGCGATACATGAGTACTATATCATACATGACTATATATGTATATGAATATGTGTATGTCTAATGTATGTATATATACGTACATGTACAATATACGTGTACGTGTACGTGTACGTGTGTGTCAGTGTTATATATTTCGCGTATGTATTTCGTGGTCTCATTGAGAAACATTGGCGAAAGCAATACCAACGTTCAAAAGGATGAGAGAGAGAGAGAGAGAGAGAGAGAGAGAGAAAGAGAGTTATCGAGAGAATCGTTCAACGAAAAAGCAACAGTAAAGATCAAACAACGATCGTCGTATTATTCGTTTTTACGGACTTACCCCTTTTCCACCCTTACTCACCATCCCTCTTCATCTAACTTGTATTCCCCTTTCTTTTCGATAAAAATAGCGATCGCTTTTATCCGAAATTCCTTTATTTTCATTGAACGTTCGTATCGTTCGATAAAAGATACGAAATGTAATTGAATTCAACGAGAGATTCTACTACGTGAGATCGACTCATTTCGATACAAGAGGATTTTTATCAATAGTATTCTCGCGGATTTTTCAGAAATATCTATCATACGGACGCCGATATGATCTTTATACGTAAAACCTTGCGATACAACATTTCACGTTTAGCTTTTTTCTTTGTTTCTTTTTTCTTTTTATTATTTTTTTTCTTTTTTTTATTTATTTATTTATTTATTTATTTTTCTTTTTTTTTTTTTTTCTATGGGAAAACAGCGAAATTGACTTTCTATCGCTTTTAGATACTATGTCACATAATATGCAAATGAAGCGTGCATATGAGAAATATCTGATACACGTTATGTATAAAGTCAAATTCATCATATATAATCATCTTACGTTCTACTAGAATATGTTGCGATGGTACTTGTGTAACTACTGAAATGACAATGATACAGGTGTCCATAATCGATAAGCCAATCTCGTAGAGAGCGATATCAGGAAAGGGAAGTTTATTGTCGTCGGCGAAGATTAAATCATAGTTTGCGTTAGCCCAGAACAGTAATATCCATAAATGTGTGTATCTGGTAGCAACCCGGAGCAAGCACGTTGTTACATGTAGCGAATGCCACAAACGCGCCATTGTTTGCAATTAAATTCAATCAAATTACACGTAGGAAAATGAATAATTACCGAGTACATGAAAGAGAAAGAGAGATGACAGAGACAGAGACAGAGACAGAGACAGAGACAGAGACAGAGGTATATATATATATAGATATAGAGAAAGAGAGAGAGAGAGAGAGAGAGAGAGAGAGAGAGAGAGAGAGAGAGAGAGAGAAAGAGAACATCGCCAGGGGGTGATTCTATCAGTTTGGTTGATGCGTGTGTGCATCTTTCGCCTTCGGGATGCTCGTGCAAATTGGACGATCGAATTACGGTAAGCCCGTTCGTTTGTTGTTCGTTTCTCGTTTCCACTCGGGTCAATGTGTATTCTCCTCGTGCGTTCGCGTATTAATACGCGTAATATGATTCGAGTTATTCTCCAGCGGTGATCGCATGTGAAATTCAAAGTGCTCGAAAGATTCGGTCGCATTAGTGGCTTGAAATCATTAGAACGTGACATTATCAACGTTTTCCACATGAAGATATATACCAGTATGTATACATATATACTATTTTTATTCAAACATTTTTATTCGATTGTTATATTAAATGCATCGTTTAAATAGAATGTCTGTGTATTTAATTTACTCTTGTGTAATTGTTAAACTTTATATATATATATATATATATATATATATATATATATATATGATATTATTATATTAAATTTAAAAACGTGTAGAACATGTGAAAAAGAATTTTACAAAATTTCATATTTTAATATGAGATATCACGATTGTTCGGTCAAAGTGCGTTAATATTGCTTGGAGTATTCTATGTATATTATATATATTAAATAATAAACCAATAATGCCAGAATGTATTCATCGCAAAAATATTGGTCACAATAAAAGCGCGTATTCTTTTTTATCCTCGAAATTGAATTTTCTTGGCCTTATATATCGAACACTCGGATAACCACCAAAGACCGCAAATCGGACGACGGCGAATTTGATTCCACGCATTCGGTAAATCAAATTTTCAGTAAAAACTACAGCCCTTGCCTCTACGAATTCTTTAAACTAATAATGCAATTTCAAAAGGGAAACATTTGCTCTTCGATGTAGAGATTTTTTCGAAATTTCGAATATTTCGCGTTCGTTTCTTTTATTCGTCCTTCTAAAAAGAAGAAGAAGAAGAAGAAAAAAAGAAACATTCCAATCGATACAGAATAATGGGATTAAATTTCACACGTAAGATAAAAAGATAAAAATCTGCTGTGCGAAAGAGGACTGAGAAAAAGAAAAGAAAAGAAAAGAAAAGAAAAGAAAAGAAAAGAAAAGAAAAGAAAAGAAAAAATTGTGGATTCATCGAAAACAATTATTTGTCAAGAGTTAATCGAATTTAGACGAAGAGACGGGGCGGATTTACGAACAGTTCGATTCTCAACAGGATAGAATCGAAAAGCCCTCGTCGCCGTCATTCGTTCGGTCGGGTGGCTAGCACCATCGCCTACAGTACCATCGGTAAACCCCATGAGCCAGAGTCAATAGCTAATATTGCCCGATTAGGACGCGTCGTTCGGACGCAGAGAATACTCGTTCAAAATGAAACTCTCAGTCGCTTATATATTCTCTCTCTCTCTCTCTCTCTCTCTCTCTCTCTCTCTTTCTCTCAGTTACCCTTATACACATAGAGATACGTATGTATATTTCCTATCCCTCGTCTCTTTTTTCTCCTCACCCCTTTTCTAGTAACTTTTAGAATCTTTTTCTCTTTCTATTTCTCAGCTACCCTTACACACATAGATACGTATACTTTCTATCTCTCATCACTTCTTTCTCCCTCTCCCTTTTTGTAACTTTCAGAATCTTCTCTCTTTCTCTTTCTCTCTTTCTCTCTCTCTCTCTCTCTCTCTCTCTCTCTCTCTCTCTCTCTTTCTATTTCTCTCTCTTACTCTCTATTTCTTTTTCTCTCTCTCTCTTTCTCTCCATTTCTCTCTTCCTTTTCCACCCTCTTGGTTCTACCAGACACCGACATTATTCGAGCAACGTATACCTGTACCTCTTGGTCGCTGTTTATGCCCTACGTGATGCAGCCTTTATACCAGTAATTATTTATAAAGACCGTGGAGCCATTTCGACCGAACTAATATTGTTTTACAGTTAATGGGACGTACTTTCGGACGCATTCTGAATAAAATAGTACGAAGATATATGTCTCTGCGTGTGTATGTGCAACGTGTGTGCGTATATTTCACTGGTATTTTCATCGATCCGAGTTATTTTTTTTTCTCTTCTCTCTCCCTCTCCCTCTCTCTCTTTTTTTTGTTTTTTAAATCACACACTTTCGCACTGTTATTTCGGATATTTTCAAAATATTTGTTTACCATCGATACAACGTATCAATCGAGCAGAGTAATAGAAAATTTCGTTCAATTAATTTTTAAACACTAGCGACAGTTTTTCTTGAAAACTTTTTCCACGAAACGATAACCAAACTTTATCCAGTTTATGATGAAAAAAAAATATTCAACGGAAAGAGATAATAAATTGAATAAAGAAATAACCCGACTCGTTTCATATAATTTCTTTACTTCCTTTACTTAAAGTTTATTTTTTCATTTTATAATCGAAAATAGGTATAAGAGCGTAAGAGCGAAAAATATTCGTTTCCCTTTATTCCACTCTCTGTCTCTATCTTTCTCAATTAACTAAATTTCCCAATTAACGCGTATATCGTAAATTAATTTCGAAAAGAACTCGGAAATAAATCGTTAAGATAATATAGAGAATCACTCGAAACATTTTCAATTGAATGCGTTCTTATATCTTATAATGATGGTCATGCGATAAGGAAGGCGAATAAATGATAAAGAGAAAAAAATTGAACGAGATTGAGAGGGTAAAACGAAAGATGGGAATGCATAGGAGAAGATTCGAATCGGCCAACGAACGGATGCACTTCAAGATATACTCGACCGAATGACTACGTTAAGAGTCGGAGAAAGAAAGAGAGAGAGAGAGAGAGAGAGAGAGAGAGAGAGAGAGAGAGAGAGAGAGAGAGAGAGAGAGAGAGAAAGAGAGAAAATAAGAATGATAGAGAAAGACCATTGACGTTTAAAGCGGGTCGAATGAAAGCAGTACGATGAGCTTGAAATATCGACGCTAGGATAAAGTAGTCGGTCTCTGTCTATCTCACTCACTCTAACAAAATATTCCCGATTGTCCTTCGGCTCGTTATCTCCGTGCGATAAACCTTTTCCGTCATTTTCAAAACATTCCCGAATTAATCCCTTCGGAAGGATATGAAATATGCTAATCCTCTTGCCGTATCCCTCCCGCTTTGTTTGTATATTTACATCAGAGCCAGAGCAGAATTATTTTGCATATTTAAGGTAAGGATCGTTAGTTCATAAATATTTAATGGCGAGTATAATGTTTAAGATAAAGTAGTAGTCTATCACTCGGGTCTCGTTTAAATCACAAACATATCGGGAAATCCTTCAAACCGGACCCAGAAGTAGTACGTGCGGAAAAGCTTAACGAGTTATAACACTCGAATCACCATAAATACATTTTAGCATCGGACGTAAGAAGATTGCATTAAGGAATTTATGGATACTTTCTTCGAGGAAAAAGGAAAAAAAAAAAAAAAAGAAAGAAAGAAAAATTAGAAAAAAAAATAAGAAGAAACAAAAAAAGAAAAATCGAGAAGAGAAAGAAAGAAGAATCTTCTTTCTGTGGTGGATATACCAATAACCATAAAGCTTATTAGAAATTTCTTACTCGTGAAAACACGCGAACGTAGTAAAGCGTTAAAAGCTGCCATAATTTTCTGAATCCACTAACGTGAATTATATATATATATATATATATATATATATATATATATATCGTCTCGACCTTTCTCTTTTAAAAGCAGAGATAAATTTTTAATCGAGGATAATAAAATAATAAATACATTTAATTTACAAGACTCACCAATAGCTCGCAGCCGTAGAAGAAGACATAGCAAAATAGAGAAAATTTGAGGAAGCTCCAGGAAGATTCATCGTCGTTCTCTTCGTTGTTGTTTTTGTTGTTATTATTGATCGTCGTCCTTGTTACATCCTAGATCAAACAGGACGAAGGCAAATCTACATACGTTGCTCGTTCCCTTTTCATACAAGCATAAACAGTACGTAACCGGAAGTTCACTGTTTATGGATGATCACTGATCAATCGATCGATCAGTCTTGCATCTCTTGCTTCGTCGTATCTCGTTGTCGACATCTTGCCCTTCGCAATCGGTCTACACCTTCCTCCGAAGTCGTTGCTGGAGGTCCTCTTCCTCGCGAGTCTCACGATAACCGGTTTTGCCAGAGCATTCTCGAATTCGCGATCGTGAATTCCACGAAATTCTGTTGGTGCTTCCGACCGACGAAGTTGCCGAAGCCGAGAGACAAAGACGAAAAGAAGAAAGAGAGAGATCAAGAGAAAGATAGATAGAAACAGAAAGAAAAAGAGAGAGAGAGAGAGAGAGAGAGAGGCAAAGAGATAGTCTAGGAAGAGAATTTAACACTCTACGAGCCGAACGACACGGTGGAGAACAGGAGCAACACGTGCGAACATTCGCAGCACGACGTGACACTACGTACTATTATATTACTCACACTTCACGATATTTTACGCGTACCCGGTACCAAAATAATACGGTCGGTCGGTCTGTGCAACGTGCCTGATATACGTACGTCGCCACGTGGCGAAGAAGAAGCGCGCGAATAATACGGACACAACCTAACAACCTTGTCTTCTCAATAATTCTTCTCAATAATTCTTCCTCTTCTTCTTCTTCTTCTTCTTCTTCTTCTTCTTCTTCTTCTTCAACATAAACGACCGATCCTCTACGATATTAAAACTCCATTGAACTCCGTTGACATCGCTCCAACTAATCTAATTTAAATCTACACTATCTACTAGATTTCAATAAGTATCTTATCTCTATATCCACGTAATAGCTAATCTTTGAAAACTTGCGCATCTTCGGACGATCATTATCAAATGAAAACTCAGTTCTTCTCTTAGTCCGTATAAAAACAAAATTTCTTCGGGATAACGATTCGATCTAATACGACGCACTTACTAGTACTACGCTACTTTTTTTCTTTTTTTTTTTTTTATATTTATATATTTTATATATATTTATATAAATGTCAGTATATCTAGAGAAAACACCTTGACGATAGCACGTTGCACAGTGCAGTGAGGATCGTGATTTCGCGGGCTCCTACTCCGGAACGTTCGTAACAGCGCAAAAGCAGCACGGGATGCGCGCGTCCCGGCGGCTGCGCGTGCACTGCCCGCGCGCGATTCTCCTTTGGATCTCTGTTCCACCCCCCACCCCCTCACCCACCCCTCCCACCCCACCCTTATACTTCTCCCTCGCTCTCTCATCTTCCACAGAAACCGAACGAGTATATATGGGACCCCATGTACGTCTCTTCCTTTTCCTTCTTCCTTTTACTAGTCTCTTTCTCTCTCTCTCTCTCTTTCTCTTTCTCTCTCTCTTTCTCTCTTTCTCTTTCTCTTTTTCGCTCGAAATACCCCATGTGCACCAAGCGAATACACGCGACACACCACCGACTCACTCCCTTTCGCCCTTTCTCTCTCTTCGCACCGCGTAAACGTCACTTTCGAGATTACCAAGAGATAATCGTCGAGATCCGAACGTCGACGGATAATCGGAGATCTTCTAACTACGATTAGTTTGTGAAACATCGAACATCTGTTTTTACTTTGTAAAAGACCTACTTTTTTATCACCTCCCGTTATTATCCTCTCACGAGGATATTTCTATCGAGATGTTTATGATAATGTTGTGAACTAAATACTCTAAATGGCGTTACTTTAACACGGAGAATTTTTTTTTTCTTTTTTTTTTTCTTTTTCTTTTTCTTTTTCTTTTTTTTTTTTTAATTATTATATGTGTTATTAAATGTTTAAGAGAAGAAAATAAAATTAATTTTTGCAAAGATTTCGTTTATATATTAGCTACACGAAGGATATTAAAATCATCTTCTTTTTTTTTTTTTTTTTTTCTTATCGATACGCGAAATAAATAAACTTTGTAAATGATTAATTAATACGACGTTATTTACTTAACGTTAAATAGTAAAGAAATCTTCTAACAGAACTTTGTATTACCGTTATTGCGTATTGCCTCGAGAAAATTGAAAGAAACTTCGATACTTTTCTCTTGTCCACTGACTCTATCTCAAGTACGTTCGCTTGAACAATATCATCATTCGGGACGTAGAGAAACGATCAAAGTAAATACTCGATAATGTTTTGATTCTACTTTTATCGATCCAATACTCTTAGATAAAAATCGAAAAACTTTCTTTTCAATTGATACACTATACACTACGTTATTCCATGTATCCTAAACTTATCCTATTCGTCGCATTTATTAAATAATATTAGAGAGAATAGAAAAATCTGCAAAAAGAAAGAAAGAAAAAAAAAAGAAAAGAAAAGAAAAAAATTCTAATTAGTATCAATTATCCAAGTATACTTTATATAAATATATATTTAAATTACTTGGACAATTTTAATCAAGATAAATACGTAGCTAAATATTTAGAAAGCATAATTTTCACGAGACTCTCGCTAGACGATGCTTTCTTTTTTTTTGTTCTCTCACTCTTTTTCGTACGGAACGTTAATATCAAAACGCGTACACGTACGTATATATGTACAATTATCTCGTGACTTCTCCATTGAACGACGCAGGACGGAGTCTACAAGGGTGTCTCCCTGCTTACAGGCTTCCTACGAACAAACACAACACGTACAGTACTTTATAAAACATCACGTTCGAGCTACGTCACCCTAGAAAGAAAAAAAAAAAAAAAAAGAAAAAAGGAAAAAAAAAGAAAAGAAAAGAAAAGAAAATGCTCGTCGGGATATTACTACGTGAATATATTTAAATTTAAAAACATCACAAATGATCTCACGTTAATACGCATATCTGATATTAAAGAAGCATTCGTATAAAAATCTTCTGTATGGTATACACGTAGACTTGCAAAGAAATTAATTCAACACGAATCAATATACTCAGTGTAATAAAATTCATAAATTATTGCATATTGCATTAAGATAAAAGATAATTAACCGTCGTCGTTATTTTCGATTTATTTAGATTATAACACTTATTTGAAAGTATAGATACTTTTAATTAGTACGTATAAACAACGTTTGTAAAAATTAAATAGAATGTTTATGTAAATATCATCGATGATCTCTATACGACATAACCTTAACGAAATTACATATACTACGTTGTAACATATAATACGTTAAAATTAGTAAAAAAAAAAAGAGAAAAAAAAAGATAAATTACGAATAAATAGACTATTGGGATTGAATTATCATTCGAAGCTTTAAACGTTGAATTCAAATCGATTTTATATTATTACGTTTACTTTCCTGGCACCTTTCTTCTTTCTACACCAACCACATCTCGCTTCTGTTCACCGCATCTATTGTTTTGCTTCTCTCCTGTTCCAACTATGTGAACGAGTATATATATATGTGTATATATATATATACACATATCATATATATATATATATAGAACTACACTCTATATATATAGAGAGAGAGAGACTACACAATATATAATATATATAGAACTACTCGGATCCTAACCATTTATTTCCCCCTCCACCTCTAGCTCTTTCTACCTAACCCATATAAGACGCGATACACACGTATATAACAAAATTAACAGACTTCTATCGTATCTTTACACCATTTACGTTTATATCGTAATAAATAAAAAAACAAAATTTGTATCCATTGAAATAACGAAAATAAATCTAATAAAATTAACATCGACATCTCATCGACGATATCAAAAATAAAAATAAATTAAATCAGATTTATCAAATTCGTACTAGTCTCCTATCGAATTTTTATCATCATCGTAATGGCCGATATCTCAGTGATTCGAAATTTATGATATTTATTGTTACCTAGTGGAGCAGCAATTGTTTCGGAGTGTCTTAAATGTTACGTTACGCCGGTATTTCTTCTTCGAACAAAAATTACACGAGTAATGACAACGAACGAATCACGATGGTCGCAGTAACCACCAACGAAACGTATCGAAACAAATGAACGCGATCTCAAACGGAACTACTTTCTTAAAGATCGAACGTAATAACGATCTTCGTTTGTTCGATGTTCGTTTTTTTTTTAACGGTCACTCACGACCAGGGCCGTCCACACTAGGGGGGATAGCCCACGATCTTTTTTCCTATCTTCGAAAAAATTCCTCGTCACAGTGAGAAAATTTTAATACCAAAAAATGTACAAATATCAAAGCAAATTTCGTTTCAATCAATCTGAGTAACATTTTATGCCATATTTCATCTTCTTATTTATCTCTTGAAACAAATTTTACGGACGCACGTCTACGATTTTCGAATTATCGAATTCACTCGTTCGAATTGTAATCTTTCGTCGAAATTTGATTTGTCTATTAATATAAAATGAATTAATTCGTTAGATAGTACTTACGCGCATTCCTTTAATAGTTCGCTTTCCTTCGGAGATTAAATTTCACCAATAATTCACAATTAAACGTTGATTTTTTCACAATTTTCCCGAGAACACGACGACGTACGCGCTCGTTCGACAACGAAGTTAAAATGATTACAGTTCTGTTCGACCAATGAAATACTATCTCAAATTATTACGCTTCGTGACTTTTGATTGGTCGATGTCGATATGCGAACCAATCATATTGTTTCTTATTATATATGTATGTGTTTAACAAACTTTGTTGTGAAACGTGACTTTATATGTGTGTGTGTGTGTATAAAAACGATAACCAATGTCACTCTTCGAAATAGGTTATACTTTAGTAATTGGTGTTTTAGATAACTATTATATCTTATGTAAATGAAAGTAATATTATAAATAAGATCTTATTTAGAAAGATACTTTATAATATTGTAATATTCACGTAATTTTATCGATTCAATAATACATGTTTTTAATGAGTATTCAATTTAAACTTTATGACTAAATATCGTTGGTAATACCAAACGCGAGCGTTTCATTAAGCAACGACGAAAAAGTTCACAGTTTCGATCGAAATAACTTGATCGTTTGAAGCTTGCATCGCAAAATATCTACTGATTGAACGAAACACATCAAAGCACGCACTTTGAAATCTGCCTCTGGCAAAAATCGATCGAACAAAACATTTCGTTGGAATTGATATTTGTGAGTAACATTCTTCATATATTTTGTTGATATATATATATATATATTTTTCAGTATTACGTAACATAATTATTTATAACAATGTTTATATTTATATAAATATATATTAGTATATAAATATATACACATACACACACACACGCGCACAAACACACACACACACACAAATCTAGAAAAATACATAAAAACTTATATAATGTAAAAATCATAGTATTATATTATACTATGTATGTGTGTATATATATATATATATATATTTATTTATTTATTTATTTATTTATAGATATACGTAAAAATACATAACACTTTAAAGTTACATAACTTTATAAAGAATTAATTTAATCTATTCTAACACGAAGCTTTACTTTTAAATTCAATGTATCTTTTTTAACAGATGCACAAAGAAGCTACGAGAAAGAACGAAAGACGGACAATCTTGTGCGACAAGAATCCTCCCAACGTACATGATGCTTGCTTTTCTCAGTTTACACGGGTGCTCGAAAAAAAGCTGACTTCGTTCGTCGCATCTTCTTATCCTTCCTTGTGTTTCGTGTACGAAGCTAGCTGGTATTCGTCTTTCTCTGGTAAGTATAGACACACACACACACAGATATATATATATATATACATATATATGTATAAACACACACACGTCTTGATCAGGGATATATAGTGTGCAGTCATGGCACGTTTAAACGGGTTTCGTTACGGAAATTGTCTGGTCGATGTTATCGCGAAACAATGTTCGGTTTTACTACAAGAATTTTCGAAAAGGAACATCCTAAATACCGAAGGTAAAATGTACAGAAAGAAAGATATAAATATTTGCCAAAAAAAGAACTAATGTATAGGTATACATCATTACGTGGAATTTCAATATTATTTACACATGTGTATACATATATGAGACATTTGTTTTGAAAATAACCTAAGTCTATTTTGCAAAATAATCAAATTAACGTTTATATTATTTATAATATTTATAATGCTACGTTTCAAAATAATCGAGTTAACGTTTATAAGATTTCATTTTTAATAGATTTACAATATATTTAGATTCAGTAAGATTTTGTTAATAGGTTAGGTTAGTTAGTTAAGAGAATATGATGGGATATAATGGACTTATTGCAATATATACTATCTGTACATCATTATTATATTAAATATCTCACGAATTTATAAAATAGGAATATAAATATAATTTGACTGTACAATTCTTTTGAGAATGAATAATTGTTATGTTTTTATACAACACAGAATTATAATTTCTTTTTTATTTATTTGAAAACTATATTATATTTGTTTTTGAAGGAGTTATGTTTCTTCAAAAATTAGAAAAGTCATTTCATTTATTTTAAAAGTGACTCAAGTCATTTATAATTACAAAAAACGTCTTACTTTTTAAATAATGTTTATTAAACTGATTGGGTTAGTAAATTATATACATTTTTTTAAATATACAAATATTATACTACCATGTTTATCGATAATCAATATCTTTTAATTAATTCAAGCGTAAATCCTTAAATATCATGATTTAAAAATGAATGGACTTAAACTATTTTCAAAATAAACGTTTCATATTCTTCTCCTTAATGATTTACAATTAATACAATTATATTGTATTCAAAGTTAGTTTTTTACTTAAGAAATAAGACTGATTAAATGCATCTATTTTATTATGGGAAACAACGTTCATGGAAATTGAAAGAAATGGTTAGAATCTTTCGATGTTACTTCTATCAGTCGTCTGAAGGACTTCTGAACTCGACAAGGATATTTTATTTCATGATTACAGTCGCTTAGTTTCTTGGTACTTTCGGAGATGTCCACGAGTCGAAAGAAAAACAAAGATTTCTTCTTTTCATACTCGAGATCGAGAAACTCGAAAAGACGATGAAAGAAAATAGCTGAGTAAAAGTGTTTTATGTCTTATTTTCTTTTCTTTTCTTTTCTCTTTTCTTCTTTTCTTTTCTTTTCTTTTCTTTTCTTTTCTTTTCTTTTCTTTCTTCCTTTTTAACTTCTCTTTCACGATACACATTACACTATACATATATATATATATATGTATCTTGATACAAAGATACATCGTTACTCGTGTAATTCCTCAGTTTTAAATAAGTAGAAATATCTACCGGAGATAATAACAATCCAAAATTTCAATACGATACTCGTAAGTTACTGGTCGAATGCATTTGAAAAGGGAACTCGAATAAAAATAATATCTTCTTGAAACTCTTGCGCCTAACGATAATTAAAAAAAAAAAACATACACACACACAAAGAAAAAGAACAAGAAAAAAAATTAAAAAAAAAAAAAAGAAAGAAATGAAGGAAAAAAAAAAGCAAGGAAATTTACGTGAATCAGATTAAAGAGGAACGCAAGCAACGAAGGCTTCTTCCTTGAACAATACCCAACGTGAAGGATACATCACAGTTCGGTATATTTAAGGTTGAAGCCTTCTAAGGTACGTTAATTAGATGTAACGAGTAAGAGTTTGGGGTTCATCAAGAGAGAAAAAGAGAAAGAGAGAGAGAGAGAGAGAGAGAGAACAAGAGCGATCGAGATACGAGCTTTTATAAATTTCCATGACTCATTCTCCATAAAGATAACACACAAACGTACCATACACACACATAAATACATCATACATACATATACTCTCATAAAGAAAAAAACCTATAGAAATAAGTGTTGGAGTTTAATAAACACGCAGGTGTTGGGTGTATCATTCGAAGCAAAACGACGTGTATTTAACGACACGTTCGTAGCAAAAAGAAAAAGAAAAAAAAAGAAAATTGCACGAGACTCTTTCACTTCGTCTCCTCCTCCATCTTCGTTCCTTCGTTCGTTCCGTTCCGTTCCGTTCCGTTCCGTTCTATTCCATTCCATTCCACTCCGTTCCGTTCGTTCATTCATTCATTCGTTCATTCGTTCATTCGTTCATTCGTTCATTCGTTCATTCGTTCATTCTCTCGTTTTCTTGTAACATGCGATGTAATGACACCAACGGAGAAATTGTGGTGGGATTGGGTGGGTGACATTGCCATAGTCACGACGATCCATTCCACATTGCAGGATCGTCGTATTATTGCACAGGAAAGTAAGAAAAGAAATACGACAGGGTATCCTCCGCGTTCAATGCAATTTCTCGGAAAGAACGTTCCTCGTTGTCTTTCTCTGGCGTTGACTGAAAAGAGAACCCTATATTTGTTAAGAATGAGAAAGAGAACGTTCGTCGCCTCGATGAGATGGAAACTCGACTTCCTACATCCTACATCCTACATACGTATATACGTATGTATGTATGTATGTATTTGTGTGTGTGTGTGTGTGTGTGTGTATGAATTTTCATTGTATGGGTCTATATATATGCATCATAGATATTTCTTGCTTGCTCGTCGTTCTTGCATTGTCAACGCGCTTAAATACTCGACGATCTCGAGCGTGTCAGGTATATCGAATGAAGAATCTTTCGTGTCATCCACTTTAATAGAAAGCAGGAAACGATATCTGGAAATCGAGTAAATATACGGAATTGCCTTCGTTTTCTTGACGTCGATTCAAAGCGAACCAATCAAACGTTCTTTTTTTCTTTTTTTCTTTTTGCTTTCATTTAATTACTTTTCAAATATCCCTCCGGACCAATCGCTATTTTTTAAATAAATATATAATGTTAATAATGCGTTTGGAAATGTATATTAGATATAATAACGCATCAAGATACTTTCGTCGTTATTCTAGGATTGATAATAATTTTGAAAAATCTTTTCGGTACGTTGTGATTCTCAACGAAATCTGTATTCACATCTATTCGTATATAAGCATTGAAAAATGTTGCTGATAACTGATGCACGTATATATCAGCGAGAGATTCTTCGTCACTTTCATTAACACATGACTATCTAACATAAATATCATGTTATAAATACCAGACACCGGCTTTACATTCGTATATATATATATATATATATATGTATATAATTATATATACATATACATCTAGAGATTTTTCTACAAATTTCCAAAACAGTACATCCCAAAGCAATTTCTGTTGAACATGTATAGTATTATAACATGTAAGTACATAGGTTTCGAGGCTAGTCGATCGTAAAAATAAGGATATAGAAGAGATATAGAAGAGAATCGAAGTAGGAGATAAGAGGTTTGCCGTAGAAGACCGTATCGTGGAAAGCGTATGTGAAGAATAGGGTGGTAAGACGTACGTGGTGTGGAAAGGGGAGGATAGGAACGGAAGTCTCCTTTGTTCGAGCGAAGTATACCAGCGGCTACGACAGCATAGCGAAACGAGTGCTATGCTCGAGACGATTTCGTAAGTGTGCGTACATCATACATACGTACATACGTTCACGAAGACGATGCATCCGTCCAAGCATCCCTCTTCTCTTCCTTCTCCCTCATCCTCGAACGCACCCCGTGCAAAAAAGAAAAAGGGTTGAAGTTTAGCGTACACTGTACGTATTCGCACACACACACACACACACACGTATATATATATATATATATATATATATGTACGTACATATACACATACATGGAATAAGAATACGAGCTGAAGCAAACAGTCGGCGGCAATGGTGCAGTGCTAACGTTTTATTTATCAGCGGTGATGGCTTTTCAAGGCCTTCCAAGGGTCGCCATTTTTTGGTAAGCACTACTGAAAGAGAAACTTCTTTCCCCTCGCGAGCTAGCGCAATCGAGATCGTACGATGAGCGAGCGACTCGCGAGAGCGTTTCGCTGGCTTTTCAATCTCTCCTTCTTCCTTTTCACTTTTTCTTCGTCTCTTTTCGTATCACTCAACCCTCTCTTTCAGTCTCCGTACAGTACATATTTAGACACGCGAAGATCGTGACGAGCACGCGATATACACGAGAAAATCGTAAATTAAGAAACACCTTCGTTTTCCTTTCTTTCTTTCTTTCTTTCTTTCTTTCTTTCTTTCTTTATTCTTTATATTTTTAATTTTTCTCTTTTCTCTTTTAGCAAAAATATTGCTCTTCCTTATAAACGTAACTTCTGTCCTCTTTCGTTCCTTTTCTTCTTTTTTTTTTTTCTTTTTTTAGATAGTAAAAAGCACCAAGAGACTACGACTACGAAACAGATGATCTCTAGTTCGTGTTAGTGTAGAAAAGCTTTTCACGAACAAAGAAAGAGTCGTGCCTTTATTTACGATGGAAGAAACTTTCTTGCGGTCGGAATCATCGAGATACGTTCGTTCGTAGTCACTTCAGTTGAGGTGACTAGCGCGTACCTACGACCGAAGTCATTCCTTGACGTTTCCTCTGTTCTCTTTCCTCTCACGATGCAACAACACCCAAGTGTGAGCGCGCGCGCACCGAGTATAAAAAAAGAAGACAAAAAAAAAAAGAGAGAGAGAAAAGAAAAGAAAGAAAAAAGAAGAGAAAAAAAAAAGAAAGAAAAAAATATCGTGAAGGCGGCGTTGAAATATTGCAACGTGTCATGCCAGGAGAATTGCTGCACCGTCGACGATAATCTACCGCTGTCTCCGTGTAAGAACGACGACGATTCGTATTCCTCGAGCTCAAGACGGAGAGAAAACAAGCACTAGCACGAAGAAAGACTACGAATTTTACGGCAAGTAAAAGTTTCCATTGATACGTGTCTTTGTGGTCTGTGTATGCCTATATGTGAATATATATCTCGTATGTGTGTAGCATGTGCATACGATATGTAAGTACCTCTAAGTATCGTCTTGCTGGGATAATAAATTAGGAGACTCAGGAAGTATCCGTGGCCATTGCGAATAGACCTAACTCGATCTCTGTTATCTACTTTAAATCGAGAGAGAGAGAGAGAGAGAGAGAGAGAGAGAGAGAGAGAGAGAGAGAGAGAGAGAGAGAGAGAGAGAGTCCGTAATAATTTCTACTATGATTCTATCTTTCTTTTTTTTTTTCCTTTTTTTCTTTCCTTTTTGTATTCTTTTTTTTTTGTTTTGCTTTTAAAGATTACCCAACGAAAGCAAAAAAAGAAATGAAGAAGATTCGTTTTTAAGCGAATGATATCCGATTAATATCGATATACGTATATAGTAGATCGAATTGGTTACGACCACGACAATTTCCGATAATTCTAACTCTCCTCGAAATGGCGACAGAAAAAAAAAAGAAAAAAGAAAAGAAGAAACGAACGATAATGGAGATAACCGTCCAGCTGCGGTCAAATTTTCGTGGTTCCTCTTTTACCCCGCTGGGTTTGTTTTTCGAGTAATTTTTTGCTAACCATCGCAAATTAAGCTCCTGCCAGTTACATGAATCGTACAGAAGTCACGAGGGAAGGAAGGGAGTTGGAAACAAAAGTTTTCGCGCCCCTCGAAAGTGAGAGAGAAGGAGAAAGGGTAGAAAAAGTGAGAGAGGAAGCTAAAGATAGATAGATAGATAAAGAGAAAGAGAGAGAGAGAGAAACGAATGGGCGCTTAATTAACTCGTACCACCGGTATCCAAATACTCGATGCTACTACGATTATTCGCGATTCCAGAATACATCTGTGATTTTTGGCGGTGAGCCAACAAAGATCGCACGCCGTGACAACGATAATCACGAAAGCGACTTTTCAAATCGACTCTTTTATCACGTCGTTTGTTGCGATTAAAAAAGAAAACGTTCTCCACGTGGATATCTACCATTGGACCTCCATACTATTTATCTTCGAACGGGAAATGACTATTATCGAAATACTTTTTATGCGATTCTTCGTTGTCGTTAAAAAGAATAAAAAGAAAGAAAGAAACAAAAACAAAAACAAAAAAAAAAGCAACGACCACACAAATTTATCGTTTATCGAGCGTAGAAAAATTCTGGTTACGTAAGCATCGCAAGGCGTTCAATAATAACTCGGTAGTAGATATTTTTTTTTTTTTTTATTCCAGCTGCAAGCTGCGTACCCCACTCGTCTGCCTCTCTTATTTTAATAACGAACTATTAACAGACTTCCTCCCCTTGTTCTTACAACCGCCTCCCCTCTTTACCGGATAGCCGATCGGCCTTCTCTTTCACCCCTGACCCCTACCCTACTCCTCGTTTGCTTTGAAGCCAGCAGCTCGTGATTTTAAAACTTTACCATGAAAGAGAATCCAGAAATTACACAAAGAGAAAGAGAAAGAGAGAGAGAGAGAGAGAGAGAGAGAGAGAGAGAGAGAGATAAAGATAAAGAAAGACCCTCATCGTAGCACGAATTTTCTTCCATTGTACATTAATATTTCCAAAGCAAGTATTCCAATGATCTGTCCTTTAACGTTCTTTCATGTTTCTTGTACTTCGTCGATAACTTACAAAGAATGTCAAACGAAACCGTTTTTATTTAAGGAAAATACTGTCGACGTTATTTTTATTACAATAAAATTGTTTTTTACAGCAGGAGAATATCTATAGATAATTATCGCCGAGGAGACGATCGAAAATAAATCATTTCGGAGACTATCAACTGCTGTATCGAATTAAATACTTGGAAGGATCTTCTTAACAAGATTTCTTAAACCAAGTTCGATAATGATAAGAGAAGTTTCCGCGTTACCACCAGACGCCTTATCTTCCTATTTTCTTATTCAAAAAAGTATTTGAAAAGATCTCATTGGATCTCTATTAAATTCGATAATAAGTTCAAAGTAAAATCCAATTCTAATAGATTCTAACGAAACGTATAAAATGTTTCAATGACGGTCCGTTGTCCTGTTAAGAGTTAAGAAACTGACTGAGTAGCAACTTCCTTAAATCCCCCTAGACAAGTATGGTTCGTTTATTCGCAGAGGTCTGTGGTCTATCTCAAAGGCGACATCTCTCACTGTTCACGGAAAATGGCTCTCGCAATGGCTTTTCCTTGAATACTGGTTGCAAGTTGGCTCTACATTCAGAAGATATTAAGTGAAAACATTGGAGCTGCCTACAGTGCACGTATCCGCCTAATATTTACCCGGAAAGATATCGCAAAGAAACCATCAGCAGACACGGTTCTTTTTCTTACGTCGAAACTACTCTCTTCCATGGTGAATCTTACTCTGGGTCTTAGTGAAAACCACAGACGTTGAGGTTCTTCTCGTCGACGATGCTTCGTGAAATCGCATAAGAGCGAGATACGCCTTAAAATAATCTTGCCATTTGGCCGGTACATAGCCACAGCCCTCGGAGTCGTGTCTCTACGACCAAATAAACCAAGAGACGAGCAGATCTTATCGCTATCAATTTACTATACGACGTTCCAAGGCCGTACAACCAGTGAACTTTACGATTCTGTTTTGCACGAGCAAAGCGAAAGGGATCTTATCGAAGTCACCCCGATTGTTCGCTTACGTTCAAAGGGTCAATCTTTGTACTTTTCGCAAATATATTGGTTACGTTAATTCAAAGTTACATATTTCAAAACTTCGATCAAAATCACTCAGAGACTTTTTTTCGCGAACTCATTGATTATACTAATGCTATGTAACATTTACTTTTCTATTTATCCTAATCTCTAGTAGGTATATATTAGCAACATACGACTGTCTCGATTAATACTCGAGCTAACGAAGTACTTCCGACGCGTTAGTGCGTATAAAAATGTCCTCGAGCCGGGTAGAACGTACAGTGCCTGCAATTAAATCGACGTGCCAGCTCCATAACCTTTATTACACAGCCATTACTGTTTATTAATTAACGTAACCTATAGAAAATAATTACGTATATAACAAACGAGTCGCGGTTGAAAATCATTACCCATACGATAAAACTGTCTGGAAATGAGTGCGATATTACAACGTTTTATTTGCTAACGATTTTCGCTCGTTTCTCTTATCAATTAATTAAAAGACATTTTTTTTAAATTGACAATTTATTTTATATCGATAGATTTTCTTGTCTTTCATTTAAATTATACAATCTTCGATCTTGAATTCATCAATCTTCAATCAATGAATCCAATCGATCGGCAACGATATCTTTACAGATATTAGACACAATTTTTCTATCTAAAGTTGAATTTTTTTTTGTTCTCTAAATTATTTTCGTTTTGACGTTTCTAAATCTCAATTTTCTCAAAACTCAAAGCATCTTTTAAAATTATCCTGTAAAGTACTAACAACAGATATAAAATCATTTTCTTCATCACTTGTACAACGAATCAAATTAGAAATAATAGAACCTCGATAATAATTTTCGTAATCGATCATATCTCCTTTCAATTCGTTTCTCATTACGTTCTAATCGCAGAATATCCTTTTTATAAATCTTCCATACATTTATCCTTTTTTTTTTCTTATCGATTCAATCATCCCTTCTCATATTCTAACATTCCTACAAATTTCAAAAATCTATTTATAAATAATAAATTCGTTGATCCGAAAAATATAATTAACAGGAACAAAGGAGTAACCACGAACGTATTTTCTCATTTCACAACGATTTTATTAGTAAATAGCATTCGAATCTTTTCATTTGAGATATATGTATATATATATATATATATATATATATATTCCTTCTAAAAGCATCCAACGATATTGCATGCCGAATGAAGCATGGATTATAAAGAGGTGGCCGGTATCGGGGAGGGCGAAAACTTCATCCCCTTTCTATGCCGTCGAACTAAATAGAAAGTCCTCGGCAGGATGATGAAGGCACAGAGATATTTAAGCGCGACCTCGTAATAATATCGTTTACAAGCGGAATCCCGCGAGAGGAAGGCGGTACTTTTTTCCGGTGCTTTATTCCATTAAAGCAAGGGAAGCCTTGCCTCATAACGAATCCTCCTCCGCCAGTCAGTCAGCCCAGCCAAGCAGCCAGCCAGCCAGCCAACCAGCCAGACAGACAGACAAACAGACAGACAGACAGACAGACAGACAGACAGACAGACAGACAGATAGATAGACAGACGGTCGCTTGTCTCGAATTCGTTCTCACTCCAACCCTCTACTTCGTCGTTTCCTCTTTTTCAACTCGATGATACACCACGACTACGACGCGATGTTGATATTGAAAATACTTTAACTTCGAGTCTCAACACTTTTCCCTTCACGAGATAGAAATATCGTATATAGAACGTCTTTGATTAAAATGAAATCTATCTCTTTCAAACATTACACTTTGTTACCCTTCTACATTACAAGGATTCTTCGAATTTTGTGTTTCTTTTTTTGCTTTTCTTTATCTTTTCGTTTTGTTCCTCTCTCCGCGGAGTAAATCAGATCGTACACCCCATTTATCCTCGTACCCCTTTCTTTCTTTCTTTTTTTTTTTTTTGGTTTTCATCTTCACAATCGTATACCAACGGAGCGTCGAAATAGATTTTGTTGGAGGGGTTCGTTTATTCTACGTGTGTCTGTCTTTAATTTCGACCCTTCGAAAATGTTACAACCCTTTAGAATAACCAACGTCGTCCCACTCGTCTTATCGCACCAATACACAATACGAAGCCGTCCTTCGGCTCTTAAACTCTTACTTTAGTAAAACGCATTAGGGTGTGTGTGTGTGTGTGTGTATATATTCGTGGACAGTGCATACGATCCGACCAAATTCGTTTAACCCAATTAAGGAACCCCGTTGCAAATCTTCGAGTGACTGCTCAGTCAATTGAAAGTTACACGTGTTTCTGTCAGCTCACATTTAACACCAAGCTACGAGGGTTAGGGGTGTAACCGGATACACGTTGTCAGGAAGGAACGAGTTGGTGGAGGAACAGAGGGAAAAGGATGAGAAGAGGTGAAACGGTGCGAACGATCGGTAACTGAGTACCACCGTGTATAGTATCTATCTATGTACATATATATACATATATGCTATATGTATATATACACATACATATAGTATATATATATACATACGTATAATATATTATATATGTATGTATGTATGTATGTATAGTATATAATATATTATATATACATACATATAATTTCTCCTGTTGTATAGAACACATTGGAGTATATCAAAGTCCATCGAACAGAGTACGATTACCGTGAATCTGATAAATCAATATGACGGTTCAAGATTAACCAACGCACATAGATACATACATACTACTTATATATTACATACGTATGTATATAGAACGAAAGGCAAATCAAGCAGAATTTAGTCTTCGCTTAATTGGCAACATCACCGTTACATTTTCGAGTATCATCGATACAATCGTATTTATTATCCCGTGAAATCTCCGATCCTTTTAGGATTCTATTTTCATCTTGAAAACTAGAACGTTGCTCTCCTCCTTTGCACAGTTGCACCGTTAAGATTACTTTCTATATCGTTTTCTCTCCTTTATGCCAACTTACCGACTCAATTAACGGAATATCCTCGAGAGCAATATCGATCGTTTCGCTGCCATGAATTTTTTGTTATATTAGAACAATACAATAGAGCATTATATAACATAGTACAAACGGGCTATCGCGTAAGCGGATACTCTTCACTGATCCTACAATAGCTTTTAAAAGGATTATCGAAATACGTTTAATACTGAATATTGCTTCTTATTGAGAACAAAAAAAAAAAAAAAGAAAGAAAAAAGAAAACTCTTTCCTGTTGATCCCTTTGATGTCAATTAATGCTATTTGCTTTCAAATTATTTCGTTTCCAAGGAAAGAGGTAAAAAGATATTTGTTTTTGTAATTTCAAGAATTTCTAAACGAATGAACTAGAGATTTATTCGTTTATATCCAATGATTATATTTTTATCGACAAAGAAAAAGAAAAAGAAACAGAAACAGAGAGAGAGAGAGAGAGAGAGAGAGAGAGAGAAATAAAACGAGAAATAAAAAAAAATCAGAACAATTCAATAGCTACCTCGTTCGATGCGTACACTTTCGGTTTGCATCTACCATCCTGAGTTGCATGAATTTCGCATTGAATACGAACCGATCATGCATGTTCGGTTAGCCAATCGTATGCCTTCGGCACGGTTCGCTGCTAAATTATTATAATGTTGAACAGAGCTATCCGAACCTACCTTCTGATTCCATTGGTAATACTATCAGAAGATTGACCGTATTCGCAATAAATTATAATAATCACCTGGTATTGTTCAATGAACATCTTACGAACGTTAACGAAAGGAAATCTATATGATAAAAAAGAAAAAAAGAAAAATATGTCTCCCTTTCACGAGCTTCGTTCAAGACTCGTTTACAGAATGACCGTTAGACGTAATGCAAAAATTTACATAATACCAGACGATAAGATTTGCTCGTCGACGATCTTCCTTTCACATGGCTCGTCAATTACGATGCACGAGTTATGAATGGGTCGCCTTGACGATCTAGAAAAAAAGAGTGAGAGAAAGAGAAAGAGAAAGAGAGAGAGAGAGAGAAAGAGAGAGAGGTGCATCTCTTCTCGTACCTTTAACGCATCAACGGCTGCCGTCAACGGGCGTTCTCGCTTCGCTTAACTCGAGACGTAGTAATGATTCCGCAGGACAGAAGTAAATGTAGAAAGACCCGCCACCTTCTCTTCGTGTCTCCGCCATTTCTCGTCGCGACAGACTGTATAACGTGACTGAGTATGTATATATACGAGAGAGAGAGAGAGAGAGAGAGAGAGAGGAACAGATAGAGAATGCGTCGCGTCGAAACACATGCTTATCCCTCGACGAATTCTCAACAGAAATTTACGAGATAACTTTTTAAAAGTGCGTCGCATTAATTGGAAGAAGGAGGTAGAAAATATGTATAAGAGATCTGTTTAGTCTTACAACGAAGACGTTGTCTCTCTCTCTCTCTCTCTCTCTCTCTCTCTCTCTCTCTCTCTCTCTCTCTCTCTTTCTTTCTTTCTCTCTTTCGTAATCGTACGGTTTCGTTTTCTATTCGAAATTACCCGATGACGCTCGATTTTACGTAAAAACAATGTTTCCACAGTTTATACATACGTACGTACGTATATACCGTATATACATAACAATAGGGTTTATTGTGTTTGTATACGCGTGTTACGGTATACGAACATGCCAGTGACCCACTTGACTTTGCCTCTTGATAGTCCTAACGATCGATGAGTTCTTCGTATGTTGATTCATAGACGACATACGAGCTAACTTTTTCTACCCACCCTACTATTCTTCTAGCGAACTTCCTTTAGTAAAGCTCGATTACCGACACCGGCATGAAATAATACGCACGATCGAAAAGCCAGCTGTATCATCAATCTAAAAATTGCAAACTACGTCCGAGTACGATGTGTCGAAAGATCGATTCGTTTACATATGTATTATTAAGACGAAAGAGAATATGCGATCAATCGTTCATTCGTTAAAACATAAACTCCGTATACGTATCTTAATAATCCCCATATATCTCTTCATTATTCGTTATCCTTCTTTTATCTTTTTATTATCACCATACATCGCCATTTCTTACTCGTAAGTACTCTTAACTTTTAAATCAGAAAATGGAGGATCAGTTATTTCGAGTTTCGCGAGTAAGAGATATCTTCATCATCATTATGAGAAAAATCAATAACGTGTGCGAGGAAAGTTATGAAAAACATCCATCATAGACAAGAAAAGAATGAGATAGAGAAAGTAAGATAGAAATATATATATATACATACATATATAGAAAGAGAAAAAGACAGATAGAAAGATAGGTCATAAACGATCGCACTTGGAAATCCATTTTCTAGAAGAATGGAGTGTCGAGACGTCCTTGAATCATCAGTGATCCTGTCCAATGTAATCATCGGTAAAACTAATATATCGTCTAGGTTACAATACTGACGAATGGGAGAAGAAAAGTGTTAAGGGAACGCGTTTGAGTGGAGAGACGCGAATAACGCGCGTTTACCGAGGGGAAAACTCGATAGAAAATGGTAGAGTCGGATAGGATCCTGTCGCGTTACCATACGAATGCGTTTCCTGCGATATACATACGGGAGATGCACGTTCTCCAGCACAGTTTTGCGCCATGTTTCCCATCGCCTCCACGCATTAATCACGGTAAAAGCCGTAATCCACCAACGCCCGTCCGTATCTTGCCTTAGTTAATGGAAATATGAGAGGTGTTACTTTCGTCTCGTGACATGTATTTTTTTGTTGTTTTTGTCATCTCTTCCCCCCACTCTCTTCTCCTTCTTCGTTTCTCTTTTCTTTTCGATTCATAGAAAAAACCGCGGTAACATTGCGTCGACCTATGTAGAATATATGTAATATAAAGATATAAGGATATTTCTTGTATTTTATATATACAGTTTGTTGTGGTTGCTTCTAACAAAACGACCCGACTGTGTTCGACGAATTATTCAGAGAACGATAGTAATAGTTAAGAAATCGTAGAGGTACGTCCATCGATAAGTTTTTCTTTAATTGATGAAACATAATTTCATTAGAAAAATATAAAAGACCAAAAGTATTCACGTTCTACGCACAACTTTCGTTATACACTTTTCAAGATGCAGATTGCGAAAGGTACGTACACCACCTGCGAGTACTAGTACAAATTGTGATTTATGCGAACAACGCGTTGTTTGCGTGCTTCTGACGAAAGGGAATTGTGAGTGTAATGAGTTATGGTCGTTTCTAGTTAATTCGAATATATGGTCGGGTGGAACGAGCAATCGGCGTAACGTTGGACAACTGCATCGCATTCGGACTGGGAAAGTAAAATGATTGAAGGGAATCATTTTTCTATATATCAACGACGTTGGCAGCGTTTTTCTTCCTTTCTCTCTTTTTTTTTTTCTTTTTTTTTCCTTTTTTTTTTTTTTTTACTGCGAGAATTCACCGGTTAAACGAAATTGTACTGCTCGTGTTATACTCGTAACTGTTGAGCGAACTCGCTAGAATTTTCCGTTATACTTTCGAGATAAAGGGTAACACTGACCCGTTGTAAAAAAATTTATCGTTGCGTAATTTAACCGCAGCTTTTGCCGAGTTCCAAGTGAGCCAAGCGTGTTCCAACATGGCGCAAACTAGTTTACAAAGAACGAAGCGCGGTCTCTGTGACGGCAAGGGCCTCTAGGGCCTCTGCGCACTCGTTGAACCAACCCTCGCTAGGTGCACTTTTGGGGTAGCAGGCAACCCCTACGGTAGCGACCATGCTTCAAGCCTCGAGTACTCGCCGAGACGGGCAGGGGTGGAAGGAGACATACCTACCGTGTCACGAAAATCTATGTATAAGATGAAATCTCAAATATTCCTACGAGATCCGTTTAACACCTTAACGAAATCCGTCTTTAGAAAAACTTCGTAACGAAATTCGTTAATAAAAAATGAAAACTTTTTTGTAACAAAGTCTTTGAAATTAATTTCTTTTTATTTATATATATATATATTTTTTAACATTTTCAGGATTTCCAGTCGTTTCAAAACTGCGATTAAAAAAATGTAAGAATCCTCCGATACACGAGAAAGTGTCATCAACAGTGTTTTGATTATCGAAACGAAACATAAACTCGTTTGAAAGGTACTCATTCGATTTTACGCTCCATTAAGTTCAAAGAGAAAATTCAAAGGTCGTACTTGTTCAAAGTTTATCCGACTCTTGACCGTGAAACTCCAACGAAGCTAGTTTTGTTTCATTGTATTTTCTGCTCCTCTCGTAAGTGCATATATTCTTCGTGAAAATCTTATACTTTACAATTAAAATATAATAGGGTTTCTTGTTGAAAGTTTCACGAGTCGCTGAAAGTAACGCTCAATAATGTTACTTTTAAAACTTGAAAACACGTCAAAAGTACGCATTCGTATCTAAAATCTACATGGGGATCTTTCTTTTCAATTATTTCTTCCTTTATGTAATATGCATTTTCTTCTTATGATGCAAGGTAGAAAGTACCAAGCGTTTTGTCTTTAAAAGACGGGCAATTAAAAAGTTAGAGTGCAAATTAGTCGAGATTACAGCTCATTAGTTTTCATCCACCTTGTAATGGATGACAGAGAAGGACGAGGACATATATATATATATATATACATATACACAAATATATATACATGATACTGAATACGCGTGAATGCATGAATGCAGTTATCCATAGACGTTATGTCAGTCCAGATGAAGCTGAGAAGCAAGCGAGTACTTGTGTTTACGACAGTGCGCTAATTGGCTGTGAAAACGATTCACATCGTAGAATGCAAAATATTTCAATAAAATAGATTGCTAAAATTATGGACAACGAAATTAATATTAACGTGTTTTATAAAATGCAAATATATTTTTTTACGGATAAACGTAAAACAAAATATAACTAAACTTTATAATTTTTATTCCGAAGGAACAAAATAATTGATCGATTTTTATCAATTGTTTGTATAAATCGATCTAAACGATACATTTATTAAACCAACTTCAATCTCAATCTTATAAGTATTTAAATATATATAATTTAGTTTTTGTTTGAAGAAACTAATGAATTTTAATATTCATCGATATATAAAAGCGGTAAAAAATAAATAAAATATACGCTATCTTTATAAACATTTTTAACAATTCGTGTATATGTGTATATATATTTATTACAGGCATTCGATCATGCGTCTAATGAAGGATCTTTAACAAAACATCAATATAAAATAGCAATGACTGCATTGTTTGGTTACTGTCCTAATAAAGTTCGATAAGTAAAACATTATTCGTTTCTGTTAAAAAATCTACATTTTTATTACAGCCGGAGATAAATTATGTTTTTCGCTCGTCTTCAAATAAAATTTCACTCAAGGAGTTCGAGTATTGGGTATTTAAAAAATGTCCTATAGGTCGATCGACGATTAGTTTAGAAACTATATTCGGTTTAATAGACAGTGATAGTAAGTAGATACAATAGAAAATTTTAAAGATTATTTTATAATTTGAAATTTATAATAATAAAAAAAGATATGTATATGTCTATAGATAAAGGATATTTGACAATGATAGATCTATGGAAAGCTAGTGAAGTTATTGACATGAGAATATCACCATCGGTATGGTATAAAACATTTAAAGAATTAGATCAGTACCAAAAGGGATATATTGATCTGGCTGAGTTTATATACATTTTCACTGATATCAAAAATAATATTAATCTTAACTATACATAATAAATGATTTAATACACTCAACAATGTCAGATGATTCTAATATTTTATATAGCTTTGATATAAATTATTTATGCACATCTTTATTCATTAGAAAGATGCCTTTTGTCCCTATATCATTCTTATCTTCTCTTTCTCAGACTTATATACGAAAATATAATCCTATATTAACAATAACGTTATACTTTGCAAATTATTTCATCACGTGCGATCGTTATTTAATACTACCAAAATAATCATATACATAAATATGATTATGGTGTAGATACTGAAAAAATATTTACATTGATCAATACTAGATCGCACAAAGAAATTTATTCTTTGTCTGAAAACTCTTGATTAGCTAAACCATAGAAATACGAATCTGCATTTTGTATCAGTAAATTTGGTTCGTCAAATTCTAATATTTCTCCGTCGCCCAACACTAATACCCTGAAATAAAAACCAACAATTAAATACAAATTTAGATATTCACAGATACATAATAAATATTTAAATACAAAAATTATTATACCTATCACAATGCATAATCGTTCTTATTCTATGAGCTATAGTAATAACAGTGGCACTTTGGAAAGAAGACTTTATTGTTGTTTGAATAAATTTATCCGTTTCTTGATCGACATTGGCAGTCGCCTCGTCTATACAAACTATCTGTAAAAATATCAATGTTTAAACATTGCTATCGTTAAAAATAATCTCGTATAATTGTCGATAGATTAACATAAACGCAAATATACCTTAGCATTATGTAGAATAGCTCTAACTAGACATAACAATTGTCTCTGACCTGCACTCAAATTACTACCACCTTCATCTAATTGAGCACCTAAACCTCCTAAACGATAAATTAATGAGTGAACCTTACATTTCTCTAAGGCTTTATATATATGTAAATCTGGATATTGATTTAATGGATCAACGTTTTCTCGAATAGTCCCTGAGAAAAGGAATGGGCGTTGAGGTATTATAGCTAGTCGAGACCTAAAATCATGTTTATAGTTTCTTACAATCTACTTGTATAAATAATTATTATATACTGTTATATTTTCAAACAATTATTATTACCTTAGTGCACTCAATTGTAAAGTTTGAATATTAACGTTATCTATTAGTATACTTCCTGAGCTTATCTCTACTAATCTAAATAAAGAGGTAAGAATAGAAGTTTTTCCAGCACCAGTACGTCCTACGATACCAATCTTCTCAGCTGGCCGAGTGATAAAGGATATTTCTTTCAATGATGGTATTAAATGCTCTCTACAAAAAAAAAAAAAAAAAAAAAAAAAGAAAGAAAGAAAGAAAGAAAAAACCTTTAGTTAAAATTATTATGAAATTATATTATAGTAATTACATTTTAAATACTTACCTATATTTTAAAACAACATTTTTGAACTCTATAACACCTTGACTCGGCCAAGCATATGGTGGACTCTCTCCACCTATAGTTTCTACTGGAATATCATCTAAATATTGTTTTACACGCTCGATTGCGATCAGTTCTCTTTCTGTTTCAGTAAATGCATTTACTACGCCGGATAATAAACTCGTTACAGATAAAGCATATGTAATTGCTAGACCTATTAAACCTGGATCTGCTATATCATATTGATGCTGTAAAACAGCTATAATGCTGACACCTGCTAGAAGCGAAATTCCTATAAATTGTAATCTAAGAGAAAGCCATTGACTAGCCGAAATTGAAGCGAATTGTGTCTTTTGACTAGCTTCCAATAAAAGTTCATTTTCTTGTTTAAAACGGGATACAGCCCGGAAAGCTCTAATACTGGTAAGTCCATACAATGTTTCATTGAAATGAGCATAAAGTGGTGATAGTGATGTACTGGATAGGCGTTTTAACTCTCTAGATGTCAGCCTAAATCAAGATAAAATTTATAATATAGATAAATCACATAGCGACACTAAAATTAATTACTCGTGATTAATAAATATATCTGGTAATAAAATTTGAATATAAATGTTCAAGAATAATACCTATAATGATTCTGTATCCAATGATAAACTGGAATAAGTGGAGCCAAGATCAAAAATATCCATGGTAATCCATAGGCTGTTACAATGATTGTTGCGATTAAACCAAATAACTGAGCAAATAAAATATTTGTTATAAACGGTAGAGTATCGTCAATTGTATATGTGTCTGATGAAAATCTGTTTATAATTCTTCCCAATGGTTGAATGTCGAAAAATATATTTCTGGCCTAAAATTATATAATAATATAATTATCAAATAATAATCATATATACGATACTTATACCAGCTTGTCATTACCTTTATTACAGTTTTTAACAGGTGTTTATGAATAAAAGTAGCTGCTTGAATTCCACCATAGGCAAATATAAATGCTCTTATTAATGTAAAAATTGAATTAACTAAGGCTAAGAGGCCATATACAGTCAAGTAATAGTTATCATCTTGTACAGTATAGTTGTTGAAGTAATATTCTAATTTTTCTGATAATGGCTTAATAGTTGAATTGAGCGACGATATATTTGCATGTGTAACCCAATAAGATAACCATAAATCTGTTATATTTTTGGAACTCTGCATTAATACCATAGAAATGAATATACATATCGCTAGGTAACGTCCAACAGCTGTAATATACGATGTATACACTCTAAATTTTAGATTTCCTTTCTCAGTATATTCCTCATTATATACAGCATTCTCTTCTAAGTTTAAAGGTTGATTTAATTCATTTGTTATTATTTTTTTAGATTTATAATTCAAATTAGTTCCAAATGATTCAGAAGATAACAAATAATCTTCTACATCAGGTATAACATCACACGGTTTCCCCTTTTTGATAATCTTTCCGTTTAACATTTCTATAACCACATCTGCATGTATCAAATATTGAGTTTGATGTGTGCATAATATCCTTGTTTTATTTTTTAATAAGCCTAAGATAACATGTTGAAAAACATGAGCAGCTACATTCGTATCTAATGTTGCTAAGACATCATCCAATAAATATATATCTTTATCTGCGTATATAGCTCGAGCCAAAGAAATTCTAGTTTTCTGGCCACCACTCAATGTATTTCCAGCCTCACCCACAGCAGTTAAATCTCTTTTCGGCAATGAATTTATATCGTCAAAGAGAGCACATGCTTTTAAAACACTCCTACGTAATATAAAAATATATTGACATATATCATAATTTATTATATTTATAATAATATTCGAGCAGAGTACTTACTTGTATTTATTATGATCATAAGTTTTTCCAAAAAGTATATTCTCTCGAATAGTGCCACATTGCAACCAAGGATTTTGCTTCACATATCCGAAGCCTTTATCTATATCGTTTAACGCAACAGTACCATGAACTTTTGTTACTTCTGCTAAAATAGCATCAAGCAATAGTGATTTTCCACTGCCTACTTCACCCATAATTCCAATCAACTGTCCCTATATCAATCATTTATGATTTGTTGAAATAAAATCCATGTATAAATATTAATTACCTTTTGTACTGTAATATTAATATCACATAAATTGAAAGTATCATTGTCTTCGAAAGTAACATTCTTCTTAGCCTCCAAATTAGAACAAGAAGGTTTCGTCAAATCTTTGAAATTTGAAAGTTCAATACCATCACTATGTTGTCCGATCACAGTTGTCACATTTTTAAACATAATATCAATTCCTGGTGGACTTTCCATATAATAAGAAAATATATTCATATCTGGTAACTACTTAACATGAAACAGATGTCATTAATATGTACAATTTGATATATAAATGAAATATTTAAAATTTACTTTAAAATATACACACGTTTAACATCCTTTGAACTCTCTTAACTGAAACCCATGCTTCTGTAAGACCATTCAATACCCATGGAAATGCATTTAGTGGACCAATTAACATATTTAATAATGCCATGCTAGTAAAGACTGTTTTAGCATTAAGTTTATTGCCAAGTAGTATGTATGTTGCAAAAGTCAAAATTGATATCAAAACAGGTGTTGTTGCCCAAAAGTATACACATAAAGCATCTAAATATTTTCTTCCACTTAAATATTTTATTTCCCTCTCTCGTAGTTCTATAAAAAGAAGTCATAATTAAATATAATTAAGAATTACTTTATCATACAAATTGACACAAGTGTACTAACTTAAGATGTTCCTTGAAAAGTGTTCTTCCCATACGTTTAACTTTATTGTAGTTATACCACGTAATGTTTCACCCATAATTCTAACTCTTTTATCTTTATATTCCATCAATTTTGTACTAAGAACCCCAATTTTATTCGCAATTACTTTATTTATTGGTATAAGTACAGCAGCAAAAGAAACTCCAGCTAGGAATGAAATTCCTATTTGTTGGTAGAGAAGGTATAATGTCACAATCAGCTAAAAACAGAATACATATATATTTTTTATAATTTTAATTTAAATGCACAGCAATATTAGAAATTTACCTGCATTGGTATACTCCAAAATGTGTGAAAACTTGGACAACTGTTAACAAGTCTATCATTATCTGTGGTCATAAAATTAACAATTTCACCAAAATTAAATTGCTGATGTAAGAGAACATTTGAAGAGTGTAAAGTTTTTCTGTAAATTAATGTGACAATTGTTGATCGTATTTTCAAACCAACAATGGACATCCAAAACGTAAAATGCGCATTACAAAAAGCACCTATAAAATGATATATCGTGGATTAATTATTTATAAATGTTATAACAAAAATAAAAATTCTTACCTACTAGAGCACTAATGATTATCAAAGATGCATACAAATATCCATATGAAATAGATTCATTTTTGTCTTCAATGAAACTTATTAATCTGTTTAGTAATATAGGTCCCATAAACGAAGAACAATCTGCAATGAATTTTAATATTCCAACTGCATAAAACTGCCATCCAAAACATTTATGCAAAAGACTAAGTAATGTCAATTTATTTTTAATAACATTTGTATCTTGTTGCAATATTCTTTCATTAGCAATTATATCTTCTGTACCGCTGATCGTAGCTTGAACCTAAAGCATATTACAACGATCTCACAACAACAAAAAACAACAATAACATTATAAAACAATATTTTCCTACTTACAGGGACTTTAGAATGTTTATCTATTTCTTGAGTAATAGTATTTGTGCTAATACTTTCCGGTAAATCGAATAAATCATCCGTGTGATTTAATAATCCTTGAACACCTTTCTCCATCAATGGTGTTACCCAATGAAATAGCAATTTTGAAGCAAGAGTAGCATCCTCCATTGCAGTCCCGAGATAACTTGGGTCTTGCTCTCCAGGAAAGTGTACATAAGATGAAGTGGGTGTATTTAATAATGCAGTATGTTCTCCTACCTACAAAAATATAATATAAATAAAGAATATATAAAATGAATTTCGATCGAAAAAGTAAACAATGCGTAATAACTTACTTCATAATTCGGAGACCTTGCAGATTCTGATCTGATATTAGCAGGTATCAGTGTTAATGTATAAAGTATCAAAAGCGTTACTGTACTGATACTGAATCCCAATGATAAGTTAGGTAAGACATCATTCGTGGATTTGTTATTGATATGACTTCGCAGTAATAATATAGAAATGACAGTCAATAAGAATATCAATGCTCGAATCAATAGTGGACCACGCACATTACAATTATTTCTTCTTTTCAGGCTTAGAATAAAACAAAGATGAACAACCCATGCTAATCCTTCAGTTCCTGCTACAAGATAATCAATTGGTTTAACGGTAATTGTTTTATTTTCAAATGCAGTAAGTTCTGGCTTATAGTCTTGTGAATATGATAATAATATTGGAGAATCTGTAGTCCTTATACTATTTTTAGATGAAAAGATCAATTTGGCAAAATTTGCTGTGTCATTTATTCCATTACGAATCGTATTTATTATATTGACAGGATCAAAATTAAAGTCTTCGTTGTTATATGATAACGTATCAAGTGTAGTAGTTATAGATGATGTATTATTCTTCAATTCCTTATTCATTGAAGGAATAGTAGTATTAGTTAAAATGATATAAGCCTTTATTATAGGAAGCAATATAAGACACAGAGTAATTAAACTTCTAATAGTTATAATATAATGACATTGACTTCCACGAAATAGAGATACGTTTTGTTTTCCGCAATGATATGCAGAAATAATGGCTATTAAAGTTAAAACTGGTACCTATAACAAATCAAATATATTCAAATTAAATAATTAGATAAACAAAAATGTACTGTAATTATACATATAACATAAATTTTGTTATAATACTTGAAGGCAAAATTGTTGAAAACAAATTCCAAGATCATGCGTTTCAGGATTTAATGGTTTAATACCACCGGAATATCCACACAATTCGGTCCAATTCCAATCCCATATCCCTCCATCTGTATCTCTTAGCCAAGCATTCTCCATACCTTTATATTATCAATTACCTTGAAAATAAAACAAATCTTGTTATAAAATTGTATAATTTTAATACAAATAAAAAAGGAATATATAAACTAAGATAAATTTCAACGTATTAACAAAGAATATTTGTTCTCAGAAAAAAAAGATGGAATCATTAAAAATTTCATAACAACACTATCAATAATACTAAGTATTCCTTTATTGTTTGAAAACACACAAATACTTATCTCTTAGAAAAAGATTTAAGGTTTATGTTAGGAATACACATTAAAAACATATTTGTATACCTACTGAAATTGTAATTAAAATAAATCAAAAATATAGAGAACAAAGCTTAAAAATAACTTTACTCTCTGTCAAATACATGACACACAGCAAACAATGAAATTATCACTTCGAAGATACGATGAAGCACAATATAACGATTATAGAACAAATCGTAATATATTTTATATGTAATATTTTCACAATTAAAAAAATATGTATTACTTTTTTATATTTCACTTTCTATGATTTTTATTTTTCATTATATATGCACTATATTACTTTGACAATTCTTCGAGTAGTATATGCGAAGCTGATGCGGTTAACCCAAAATTAAACTGTGATTAATGCGGGAGTTCCCAACTTACGCTTCGAATACGATCTCGAAGATATTAGTGACGTAAAATTAGTTTACTATCGATTTTGAATAATCGTGAAATATAACTCTATCTGTTATAAACAATAAATAAAAAGTTAAATAAATAATATGTCAAGGAAAACGAGTTATACCACATGTTTGTGATTATATCGTTTATATAACCAGAAAAGGAGAAGTATATCTTTTCTTTTTTTTTTATCTAATCTAAATAATGCATCATATTTATGCAATGAATTAAACTTCGAGTTTAATACGAGTATGATTTTTTATATACATAAATAAAAGCAACAATTATCAAACGAATTAATGATGCTTGTGAAAAGATAAGTTTCAAAAATGGAACAAAATTCTATCAAAACAATGACGGAGGTTAGAAACAATTTGGAAGATGAATTATTGAATTATTTGGCTGAAAGTGATGCAAATTTTAAAAGTCAACAAAAAGATGATCCTGAGTTAACATTTGAAGAAAAACGAACGATTGCAAGTAATTTACTTCAAAGAAGTCATTGTTTATTTCTCGCAAAATTTGGGCATTATTTACTTGAAGAACATTTAAAATATTTTGATAGTGCTAAAGATAAAAATTATGAAATATCCTACCATATAAATAGATTACACAGACATTTTAATAATTCTATAAGACAAAGAGATATAAAAAATAGACGATATGAGGCACTTAAAAAATTGATAAAGGAAGGAGAATATTTCAGTGAATGTGAAATGATGAAACGGAATCCATTATTATATGAACAACTTGTTGGGCAATATTTAACAAAAAAGCAAAAAGAAACTCGTGATAATATAGATATGAAAAGTACTACTTTTGTTCATCTCCTTATGGAAAGCATTGAAAGAGATTGGATTAAAGAACGTGAAAAATTACAAAAAGAAGAAGAAGATAATGTTCTAGAAGAGAATGATTCTGACGATGACGACACGGATGAAAATTATTCTTTGAAACAATCAAATTTGAAAACAGAACCAAATAAATCTTGGGGTGAATTACCTGAAATTCAAGTTAACAAAGAAGATGAAAATAAAACAACACATATACATAAATATATACAAAAAATCTCAAACAAAGAAAAAGAGATACTTAAAGAAGAATTTGTAACACATATGTATCAAAGCTTTCTAGAAGGAAAAGATCTTGAGTTTGATTATAGGTATTAAAAAAATAAGTATTGTTTTATATATGTGTATTATTTTATTATATAAAATTAACAATATTGCTAACATAAGATTTTATTTCGAATAAATAAGAATTTTCTATATATTTATTTAATACTTTGTTCTAGCATGGTCGATAACAATGAAGCATACGATAATGTAGATTTGCGAACTCAAGATGAAGAAGAAAAATATTTTGATTCAGAATCTCCTGAAACTATTATTCCAGAAAACAGCATAGTTCAGAGTGAATCTGAAGATGAATTGGATATTTACATGCGATCGTTGAAGGTTAATTAATATTTCTTAACAATCAGTTCATTCCAAAAGTTCTGACTTACAGAAGAGTTATTTATTCAATAGGAACAGACTTCTACAAACACACATAGTGTGGACAATGAGACATGAATTTATAGATATAGTATTTTAAGGCAAATATTGTAAATATAAAACATAGACTTTTAAAAGATTACCAAATGTTTTTCATTATTTCTAATCTTGTTTTTATATTTTTATATACATAAACAAAAATACGCAAGCTTTTTATTCTATATATCTAATAAGTATATGTTTGATACAATATGTTTAATTTCAATTAATCGATTGTTTTTTCCATATATTATATAAAAAATGAATTAAATAATACTTATAATCAAATATATAAGTACATAGAAAGGAGAATATATTTATATGTTTCAATTGATATTACTAATATCAAATATCTAAATTTCAATATTATTTTATTACTATTGTCATAATTAATTTTGATTTATTATGAATTATTTCAAAAATTCGTAGATTTTGAAAGTACATTACAAATTGCATATACAATCAAAGATAATTTAACGATATTAGAAATATTAATACAAATAATTGCGGTAACAAGACTATATTGATTAATTTAACAATGTTGAATAAACAATACTTTTATTTATTACATATAAAATATAAAATAATTAAACGTTTCATATTTATTAACTCATTTTAAATACAAAATAATTTTAATGTACAATTTATATAGATGCGAATTACAAACTCGAATTATTATTATTTTTCGGTGATATAAACAAACAAAAACGAGTGACTTGAAAGATTTTGAAAATTAACTACAGTCAGTTTACGGTAAGATATCGAACAATCAACGTCGCGGATATTTAAATTCGAGTTTCTCACTTGTTTGTTTTACATTTATTTAAATTATTTATAATACAGAATATTCAAATAAGATTATTTTAGAGAGAAAAAGATATTACTCAATTCCATAAAAAATTATATATTAATTTTGTTCTTCGATACGATTTTTAATTAACGATATTATTGTGAAAGTACTCCACTGTCTTTCCTCTTGGTTTTTCTATTGATTTTCAAATAAAATCGCCATTGAACGGTAGATGTCGTTATTAGTTATTACGTTCTCAGCGTTTATTCAGACATCAACGAATTGTTTGTAACATTTGTGAATCCTCAAGTATTCAATGATAAGCATAATTGATGAAAAAAAAACTTGGTCATATGGAGAAGAGAAACACTATAAGGAATTAATGACCGTGTTAATGTATAAATAAGTGTATCACTCGTACAATGTACCTACCGGCTTGACACGCCCTATGAAAAGAACTATACTGAAGTCAAGTATATATATATTCCTTATCGAGAGGGTATTTTCGAAGTGTGGTGATTATTTATTTTTTCGTAAAAAATGGTAAATACTGTATCATTTTAAATAATGTATTTTATAATTTGCTTGAAAGCTTTATTAACCTTATGATCTAAGTAAAGATACAAGCGACTATCTTTAAATATCAAATTTACTGCATGAAAAGGTTAATCTATGTAAAAATGTTTAAGTATACATCTTTAAGTACATCTTCACGTATTCAAAAAGATATATTTCTTTTTAAATAATTAATTAATTTATTCTACAGTTGGTATTATTAAAGTTTCATATTATTTCTATTGTAGTATATAGTAACTTTTTAAAAATAATATTAAAGTAGATCCTTTATATATATATATATGTATATATATATATATATATTATTTTAGTTATTTTATTCATTTGTTTCATCTATTAATATCAGCAATATTATTGTGAAGAAATAATAAGTTGTGGACAAATCTGTTATTTATCAGGTTAAATAGCTTTTATTTAGTAAATGTAATTATCTCAATGACTCCCCAGATGCTTAAGCATAATAAGTGGTGCATGCTCGATTTGAATGGCTTACCTGGCATGGTACTACCTGGTGTTCCTGGTAGGTATCTTTATTTTTCTCGCAGCCAATGACATCTGCCATGACCGGGATGGAAGAACAAGAAAAACTCCTTGAAGATGCGATAGGCGTAGTCAAAGTTCAAGCTTTTCAAATGAAGCATTGTTTGGATAAGATGAAACTCATGGATGCATTAAAACACGCTTCTACGATGTTAGGAGAACTCAGGACTTCCCTTTTAAGTCCAAAAAGCTATTATGAACTTTGTATCCTTAACATTGTAAATCATTTATTTTTATTATTATGCGTAACATAAATTATATATAGAATATAACGTAGAAAAAGTTTTCCTATAATGTGATATTAGATATGGCAATTACAGATGAGTTAAGACATTTAGAATTATATTTATTAGACGAATTTCAGAAAGGAAGGAAAGTTACAGATTTATATGAGTTAGTGCAATATGTTGGTAATATAGTACCAAGATTGTATGTTGATATTTTTTATTATACTATAACCTATTTAGGTTAGATATATAAACAATTATATCAACATTACAGGTATTTGCTTATCACAGTTGGATTAGTATATATAAAAACAACTCCAGGCCTAAAAAGAAATCTTCTTCGAGACTTGGTAGAAATGTGTAGAGGTGTACAACATCCTTTAAGAGGTCTTTTTTTGAGAAATTATTTATTGCAATGTATACGTAATATATTACCGGATGTTGCAGAAGGCGACGATGAAGATGGAACTGTATGTAAAAGGACTTCAGAAAATAGTTTTCATATAAAGATTTGTGCTGACAAGTGTTTATTTACAGGTCCGTGACAGCATAGATTTTGTTCTTATGAATTTTGCAGAAATGAATAAGTTATGGGTACGCATGCAACATCAAGGTCACAGTAGAGATAGGGAAAGGCGAGAAAGAGAAAGAGAGGAATTAAGAATATTGGTTGGAACAAATCTTGTACGATTAAGTCAATTAGAATCTGTTACTTTAGATAAATATAAAAAGGTAAACTCTTTTAAAATTGAATTTCTCACATTAAATATATCTCATAAATATTATTTTTACTAAATATTTGTTTCAGTTAGTATTACCAGGTATTTTAGAACAAGTAGTCAGTTGTAGGGATGCGATTGCTCAAGAATATCTCATGGAGTGTATTATACAAGTATGACCATTATAAATAATTAGTAATTAAATATATCCTTAAGATATAAATAATGAAATTGTTAAAAATTATACGTAGGTATTTCCTGAAGAATTCCATCTGCAGACACTAAACGCATTCCTAAAATCTTGTGCAGAATTGCAAAATGGAGTAAATGTAAAAAATATAATAATTTCCTTAATAGATAGACTTGCAGCATTCAGTCAGAGATCTGATGGCGTGGGAGGGCCAGGAAGTCCTAATCAAGTTCCAGGAATTCCACAAGACGTTAAACTTTTTGATGTATTTAGTGATCAAATAGCAACTATTATACAGGTATAAATAATTTATAGATAGAAGATAACTTTGTAATTTTTATAGTTCAAAATTATTCAATGATGATTGATCTTATGTAACTTGATATTTACATGATTATATATATTCTACACAGTTTCCTTACTTATTTAGTTTAAGTCTGAGAATGATTGAAAAGATGAAATATTGAATAATGCTCATTGGCATATTTATTGATTTAAATAATATTTTATGCTTTTAGACAAGACAAGATATGCCAGCTGAAGATATAGTTTCTCTTCAAGTAGCTCTCATTAATTTAGCACATAAGTGCTATCCAGACAGGGTAGATTATGTTGACAAAGTTTTGTTAACTACTGTACAAATATTTCAAAAACAAAATGTAGATAAGTATGTATGATAATGAAATTAAGCAGTAATTACTTTTTTTTTGTTTCATTAACTACAGATAAGGTAGATATACTAAAACTTAATTTTTATTTAGGTTGGAGTACAATAGTGCTGTATCAAGAGAATTAGTTAGATTAATGAAAATTCCTGTAGATAATTATAAAAATATTTTGACTGTCCTAAAATTGGAACATTATGCGCCTTTATTAGAATATTTTGATTACGAGGGTAGAAAATTATTAGCTATTTATATAATAACCAATATATTAGAAAATGAAACTTTGATACCAACTCAAGAACAAGTGGATGCTGTTTTGTCAATGGTATCACCATTGGTTCAAGATCAATCTGATCAACCTAGTATAGAAGAAGATCCTGAAGATTTTGCAGAAGAACAAGGGCTTCTTGGTCGATTAATTCATCATTTTAAATCTGATACTGCTGATCAACAATATATGATATTGAGTGCTGCCAGAAAACACTTCAGTGCTGGTGGTAATCGAAGAATAAAATATACACTTCCACCCATTATCTTCCAGGCATATCAATTAGCTTTTACATATAAAGGATTAAAAGATCAGGTGTGTAGATTTTTTCGAAATAAAAAAAGACACACGTAAATAAATTAAATTTGTATCTTTTAGGATGATATGTGGCAGAAAAAGTGTCAAAAAATTTTTCAATTTTGTCATACAACTATAACTGCATTAATGAAAGCTGAATTAGCAGAGTTACCATTAAGATTGTTTCTTCAAGGTGCTATTGCTATAGGAGAAATTCGTTTTAATAACTTTGAAATGGTTGCTTATGAATTTATGAGTCAAGCATTTTCGATATATGAAGATGAGATTAGTGATTCAAAAGCCCAACTTGCAGCCATCACATTAATTATTGCTACGTTTGAACAGATGAGTTGTTTTAGCGAGGAAAATGCAGAACCAGTGAGAAATCAATGTGCTTTATATGCTAGCAAATTATTACGAAAACCAGATCAGTGCAGAGGTGTTGCTACATGTTCACACATATTTTGGTCTGGAAAATCTTTAGCTACAGCTGGAAAAGAAGTAAATATCTACTTTTGAAAATATATTCTAATAGCTATTTTATGTCTATATAACTAAAATTGATATAATTTTAGATGCATGATGCAAATAAAGTCTTAGATTGTTTAAAAAAAGGAATAAGGATAGCAAGTCAATGTATGGATACGTCTGTACAAGTACAATTATATGTAGAATTGTTGAATCACTATATTTATTTTTATGAAAAAGGAAATACTGCGGTAAGGTGATAATTAATCATTAGTACAGTTATATAATAATACATATGAAATGTGACTATTTCCTGTAGGTTACCATACAAATTTTAAATCAAGTGATCGCAAAAATTAGAGAAGAACTTCCTAATTTGGAAGTTAGTGAAGAAACGGAACAAATTCAAAAACATTTAGCAAATACATTGGAACACTTAAGAAATAGAATGGAATCACCGGAATCCGAGGGTTTATCTTACCAACGTCTTGTTTTGTAATAATATAAAAACTTTATTAAAATTTTGTAAATATGATTCTAGAAAAAAATTACTTAGAATGCGATAATTCGAAATTTTAGAAGTACGTGTTTGTTTAAGGTACATCTGTGAAAAACGATTTGATTATATTAATCTATCCGAATAAAATAAGCTGTTATAATAATGTGTAGTAAAATATTATTATTAAATTATAATTATATACAATTGTTTTAATAAAAATTTACTAAATGCTTTGCAAAATATTTTTTATACACAAACTTAACAAAATTAAATTGATATAATATAAAATTGTGCATTATGTAGATAAAATTAAAATTTTTGTATGACGAGTATAGTCGTTATAGCACAAAATATTTCCATCTGTTCATGATGAATATATTCATTAAATACAATCAATAGATATGTCAATAATATCAATTTAATTAATTTAAGTATTAAGTAATAAGATTATTGATTAGAAAAAAAAAACTGCTATTTCGTTCTAATTTAATTCAATTTTACTATATTTACATATATTCTATGTTTAAGAAGTATATTCATCTTAATTTTTGCGATACAACGTAGATAATAAATTTTTAAAACAATCACTTAGCAGGTGAACTCGAAAGAAAATTTCTATTTTACCGACTGGACGACTCGGTCGATGGTAATAAATCTCTGTTTAACAATTAGATACTCAGTTGGTAATAACAGTTTGAATATGCAGTTAACCCTTTATACTCGATTTAAGTCATACAACGCGTGTCACAGTATCACTCATTGATCTATAAAAATTGAATTACACAGGTTTCACTTATGTTTCGAACGTTTAGCTCGATATACTTATAAAAACGTAAGTAGATATATCAACCAATATACAAACATATACATTCATTTTATTATAAATCTTTGTTTGTTATCATTTTTAATTACGCGGGTTTTTTTTTTATATATATAAAGGCGCCATCTACAGTTGTCAATTTGACGAATAAAGTGGTTTGTTGGTGGATATAGTGGCACGTGTTTATTTTAAAAAGAGCTTTTAAATACCTTTTATAAATAATAATGGGTAAAGGAAGAAAACATAAACCAAAAAAAAATTTTGCTGAGAAACGCCGTGAAAAACAACAAGTAAGAATTTATTATTTGTTATTGTATATACCGGCAACGATTTAGGGTTATTTTTTCTATTTCAATAATCTTTATTATTTATTTCTTTTGCTTCATTTATTAATATAATTTTCTTAATTTTTGTTTGAAATTTAAATAGAGAAAAAACGAATGGGATAATACACCACACAGAAGTTATGCTGATATAATCAGGGAAAATAAGGATTTTGAAAATTATTATAAAACACAAAATATAATCCCTGAAGAAAAATGGGATGAATTTATTACTACGATGAGAAAAAATCTTCCTGTAGCATTTCGTATTACTGGCTCAAAATCTGAGGCAAAAGTTTTATTAGACATTATAAAGAGTGATTTTTTCAAGGAAATTTTAAATACTAACTTAGAAGATGATGAAGAAGATACTGACAAGAAAAAAACAATATTACATTGTTTACCATTTTATCCAGAAGAATTAGCCTGGCAGTTACAATTAACAAGAAAAGATATTCGTAGATCTGAAGCATATTTCAGGTTACATAATTTTTTAATTGCAGAGACAAATAGTGGTAGTATTAGTAGACAAGAAGTAGTTAGTATGGTACCACCTTTAGTTTTGGATGTAAAACCTGGGCACAAGGTAAATATATAAGTCGCGAATTATTTCATTAATTACGACGTTTATAATATATATTAGTATATATAATTTTCTGTAGGTACTAGACATGTGTGCTGCACCAGGATCAAAAACAGCACAGTTGATAGAAATGATACATGCTAATGAGGGTAATATACCTCCAGGTATAAATTCGTTACATTTAATATATTTATTTATATGCAAAAGAAACACAACTTGCATATACTAATCAATTTACTTATTAACAGAAGGTTTTGTGATAGCAAATGATCTTGATAATAATCGTTGTTATATGCTTGTACATCAAGCTAAAAGATTGAATAGCCCTAATATCCTTATCACGAATCATGATTCATCGATCATGCCAAATTTTAGTGTAACACAAGCAGATGGTACTAAAAATACTTTGAAGTTAGTATAATTCATGTATTAATATAATCTTCTATTATTCATGTATTAATGCAAACATTACTTTAAATAGATTTGATAGAATACTTGCTGATGTACCATGTAGCGGTGATGGTACAATGAGGAAGAATCCAGATATTTGGTGTAAGTGGAATGCAGCAAATGGTGATAATCTCCATGGGTAAATATCATAGTTATGTTAATATAATTATAAAAGTTATGATTCATAACTCATATTGGCTGTTTTAAAGAATTCAATATAGAATAGCAAGGAGAGGATTAGAATTATTAGCAGTTGGAGGTAGGATGGTATATTCTACATGTTCGTTAAATCCTGTTGAGAATGAAGCAGTTCTTCACAGAGTTCTTGTCGAAACACAGGACTCTGTTCAATTGGTGGATTGTAGAGATTTAGTACCAGGATTAATATGCGATCCTGGTCAGTATTTTTAATTTTCAAAATCATATATATATATATATATATATATATATATTTATGTAATTCAAAGGAAGTTTTAATAAAGAAATGTTTTAGGTGTAACACATTGGTTACCAGCCTCTAAAAATTTACAATATTATAATTCATGGGAGGATGTACCTCAACAGTGGCAAACGCAAATTCGACCGAAAATGTTTCCACCGGATAAAGAAGATTGTTCAAAATTTCATCTTGAACGTTGGTAAATTCGAATTATTTGATTTGTTATTTTTCTTTAAAAGTAATTTATATAGTTTAAGCGATATAATTTATATTTTTCAATTATATAGTATGAGAATATTACCACATCATCAAGACACAGGAGGGTTTTTTGTTGCTGTCCTTGAAAAAGTGAAACCTTTACCATGGGAAAATGAATCAAGTGTATTTAATCAAAACATAGAAAATACAAACACTGATAACAAAAAAGATGAATTGAGTCTTGAAGAGGAAGCAGAACACGAAGAAGTAGAAAATAATGCAGGTGATAAAAAAAGATCATTGGAAAGTGAAAGGAAGTGGCAAGAACCTCAAAGAAAACGTAAAAGAGTTATTGGATATAGAGAAGATCCGTTTGTTTTCTTCAAAGATGATAAAGAAGATGTTTGGTTATCAATTAAGTAAGATTTAATATATTTTATTATAATTTTCAAATTGTAGTATACAAAATGTTGAAGTTTTTCTTAAATTTATTAGAGAATTTTATGACATATCTGATGATTTGGATCCACGATGTTTATTAGTCAGATGTCACGAAGGAAAAAAGAAAAACATTTATTTCACATCACCGGCCATCCGTGATATCGTTATATCAAATGAAAATAAAGTTAAAATGATTAATACAGGCGTTAAAACATTTGTACGTTGCGACAACAAAAACATGAAATGTGCCTTCAGGCTTGCTCAGGAAGGGATGCAAAGTATTTTTCATTATATTGGCAACAGTAGAAAGCTTAAAGTAATGAAAGAGGACTTAATTATGCTTTTGCAAAACAACGAACCGCGTACACCACCTGAAATTATCAAATTGAGTTCAGTAACTCAAGAACTTCTTAAAGATTTTGGTATTATTTATTTAATATTATATATTGATATTAATTAATATAATTAATAAAATGTATGTATAAACTTTCCAATCTTATGCTTAGTAAATAATCTCAACTTTCAGCAACTGGTAGCTGTATACTTTTATATGAAGAAGAAAAAACTGATAAGCTATATCCCTTAAAATTACAGTTAGTAGGTTGGAGAGGTACTATGTCTCTCAGAGCTTATGTGCCTATTCATGATGCGATTCACTATTTACGTTTATTAGGAGCTGACTGTTCAATGTTTGGTATGTAGCCTGAATTGTATAATGATATATACAAAATATATGAATTAAATTGTATAAATAACTATTGTTTTTCATATATATTTTTTAGAAAAAAATAAATTCAAGGAAAACCGCACTTCGTTAACAGACGAAATTAATAATGAAGAATCGGTAAGTGAGGAGACCGTTATCGAAGAGAAAATCACTGAAAATGGTGATTCTTTATAAAAAAAATTCAAATAATTTTTATTACTAGCAATTATATCACGTAATTGTTAGTAATAATTTTTTACCAACTTAATGTTCCTTAGAGCAGTGGATGTTCGTTCTTTACCACATATGCACATACAATATTTGTTACATACAAATAAAATACCTATATATGTATACTTTACTATAAACTTTATACAAGTTTTGCATTATTAAAATAGAAATAAACATATAAAGGAATATCAAATAATATAGATTCGTAAAAAAAATAGAAAAAAAAAAAAAAAATACTTTGAAGGGTAAAAATCGAGACATTTATAATAATGGGAAATGTATTTACTATCTATGTCTTGAGAAATAATTACTTTTATGAAATTACATATCTTATTTTATGATATTTGAGCAAGAAATACCCTTCTGAATTAATGCTTTTGAACTATTATTATTGTTTGGTCATGGACCTAGTAAGATTTTGTTATTAAAGGATATTGTACAAACGTGTTATAAATATTGGCCGGATACAGAGGAATCATGAATTCTGAGGTGGCTAATGCCATAACGATTGATATTATATTGTTAGATAAATTCAACCATCTGGAGTATTTATCTTATACTTGCAAAAAATGTAAACTTGTCTATACTTGACTAATTTTTACCCTTTAATTATATTAAATATCACTTTGTTCGTTTTCTATTTTATTCCATAATAGAATTTTAGTTTTCAAAGATTGAAGATTATGTCACGTGTAGTTAACGATCTTTTTAACTAAATGTTTTTACTTACGAGAAGGACGGGCTTAGCTAGAAAACGAGTTAAATATAAGTATAAATATGAAAAACGTTGGACAAGTTATAACAAATATATAAACTACAAAAAATAAACGAAATTATAAAAATTTTCTACAATTTGTTGGACTATAACAAATTTGAATTGGATGGCTAATGCTAGTAATCTTTTCCAGTTGGTGAAGTTAACTTCCCACCAAGATTTTGTGTATTAGATGGTGATCTGGAACCTATATAAAATAGAATAATTTTAATAATCAATTTTACCAATAGCTATTTACAAATATTTAATATCAAAATAATTTTAATTTAGCTTACAAGATTTTCCAATTTTATTTCGTGGATTATTTTTACATGGTTGATCTCCCATTAAGTGTTCTCTCCATTTATTTTGATTGACCAGTCCATGACAGAGTGGACAATGTTCGTGGCCTTCAATAGGTTCTGAAATCAAAATTTGTTATTTTAATTTTATGGTTTTGTCTTCGCAAGTTTTTCTTAAACTTAGTCATACTTGAGCATGTCTTTTCTTTTCTATGTTCATCGAAAGAACCTTCATATACAGCTTGCTTACAAGTATCGCATTTTATATAATTGCGCCTCATATCACATTCATCTATAAAAATAAAGAAGTATATAAATATAAGATCTCTTGGATTTTTTTTTAATTGTATCAAATTTGTAGACGAATAGATAATTACTTAGTAAATGTGAATTCAAATAAGAAATTTCAACAACTTGTTTACACGCTTCGCATCTTGTTAACATTGGACAGCTTCTCCAGTAATGTATATTTAGACCTTCTTCAGAATAAACTTGTCCTTTGGATAAGCAAAATATACACATTCTGGAATAGTACATAAAAATTATTTCTATAGATAAATTTTATATATATTCGTATAAATTATTAGTATTTTAAAAAATAATTCTTACTTATCTCCTTTGTGATCAGCACTATTTTCGGACGGGGACGTAATACTCGTTGAACTACCCGTACTAACAACTGGACTTGTCCTTTGAGGAGATTTTGTTGATTCTGTTACATTATTTTCTGTTGACTTTGTGCGCGTTGGAGTCGTCGTAGCTTTAGATCCACTTTCGGCTTCTTTTTTTCTCTATAATTAATTAGTACGAAAATTGTATACACATCTCTTTTTTTCTAATTATAAAATCATATACCTGAAGATCTATCAAATCGAACTCGTGAAAGAGTTGACGATACAGTAAGTTTCTTCTTGTAATATCATCATCAGGAGGTAATTGTTTACGAACCAACCTAGGATTAACTTTATATACTAAAACCAAAATTCTTTCTGAAACTTTTCGTACTGCTTCTGCAGGATGATGCAACCCTGAAGAACCCAGTTCAGATAATGTCCGACATGTCAAACCACTGCAACAATTGCAATGTCTTATCAGAGTAATTGTATTTTAATGTTTAAGATTAATTTTGAGGAAGGACCTCTGTAGATCGAATAAATATTCAGAATAATTATTATTGATGACAGAGGCCCAATATTCCTCAACGATTGATTTGGTATAATAGAAAAGTATATAGTAAAAATGACATGCAGTATATCACCTTTGTTTATCTGTTGATATTCCATGATTTAATATTAACTGTTCTACCATCTCTAGCCTACTTAATGCCAATCTTTGATGCGTACTACTACTGACTGGTCTTGTTAAATGAACTGGAATTATGTGCAATTCTCTGACACATTTACAATCTGCCATACTGAGGATTGTATGCACCGCCATATTATGAATTCTTGGAGTCGTATCTCCTGATTTTGTCAGAAGTTCTGGAAGTAAACGTTCTACGCTTCTTGCAATTTCAGTCGATGATACCCTAAGAAAATCTTATTTTTAATATTCGTGTCTCTTATAAATGGAACAAATGGATGATTGTGTGTATATTACTTTTACCTGTCTGCTGCAAATTCAGCAAAAAAAATTCTAATTAATTGCGCAGCTAAGCTATAAACACTGAAGACTTTGTCTCTTAAAGCTCTATGTAATAACAAAATTGTAGCCCTAGCGGTTTTATTTGCCGAATGTTTCGATACTTCCGGATCAAAAGTTTTTAATTCTTCTTTTAACTGCATTAATCCTTCTTCTTTATCAGTAAATTGTTTTGAATAGAACTTTTCCACCTAAATATATCATTTAATAATAAGTCGAATATTTTGTTTGTAATTGTATGTATAAAAATTAATAATAAAAATATTTATTACCATTTCCATTCCAAATACAGTTATAGGTAATGCAGCTTGTTTCTTTTCTCTATCATTAAGTTTAGATGCAGCTTTTGTTTCTGTGCTGTCCATATGGCATTCCCTCGTGAATTCATTCGTGTGCGAACTAGAACACATTATATAATTAACGCACTGGGAAAATATAAAAAAAAGAAAATATGGTTGTGTATGATCAATACAAAAGTTTAGATTTACTTACTGCCTCAAAGCAGGTATAGTTCTTTCCTCGTAAGCCTCGTAACTGGATCGGAGCGCAGGTCCTGCAGATTTCGTTTTTCTTCTTAATGATCCTTTATTACAGTTATTCTGTCTTTCGAGTATGCCGTTTGTAGGGCTATCGGTAACTTCTAAAAAATAAAAACAAATATTTATTCGTCCGTTTAAGCACAATTTGCAATTTAAAAAAATTTTTGTTAAATTAGTTTTTTTTTTTCTTTTTCTTTCTTTTACTTATAGAGTATAGAAAAGTTATATTATACCAGGACTACTTGGTTTTTGATGTAACGGTGATACAGGTGGTTGATGAGCTGGACCTGTAGGTGATAAAGCTCCATCGCGATTAGGTGGAACAACTAATCTCGGAGGAGACGTGATATCTTCCGCAACTGTAGCTACGTTCGAAGTACAAGTATCCACGGTTATCGGCTCTTTTCCTTCCAATGACGATAAATTATTCTTTTCTAATGGCTATAGATATTAATGAAAGAAGAAACATAATTCCTTGTTTCGTTTAACTCGGATACTTTCTTTTTTTCTTTTTTCAATTCAATTGTCTCTTGTTGATGATGCAAAGTAAGCTTACCCCATGAATTTCAAGTAAATCTTCGACCTCTAAACTTTGATAAACTTGTTGCCTATACTGTTGCGCCTGTGCTTTTTTCGCTTTTGCTTTGTCATAATCTTCCAAAGCTATCGCATATTTCTTTTCCAATTCGTACTTCCCGAGACGTTCTCCGGCTTTTCTTAAATTTTCCATTGCTACTTTGAGCTTCGATGCGTACTCGAACCTTTCCTCTGAAAGAACAAAATTCGTAAGAAAGGAATATTACGAAGACGATCGATTGAATGTTTAATTCAGAAAATTATTACCTTCCACGGCCTGTAACTTTTTTGCTTCCATCTGTCTAATAATTTTCGCCACTTCACGATCAACGTACATCTCAAATGCTAGATCGTCGTAAGGAGACGTATAATGAGGATTATACGGTGCATCTCCTTGACCACTTAATTCGTGACCATAAGGTTCTCCGAGAATATTGATCGCGATCAGACCAACCTGATCAAATATTTTAAAATTACAATTTTGACTACGTACTAATAACTATTTTTATTTGTTTGTATTAAATATTAATGAAATTCATTCTCAATTAAATTCAAATATATACCTGATCATGGATATTGTGCGCATTGCTGTGCGGTTTGTGAAGTCTGAGTTTGAGCGATACCGCTTCTGTTTCTGGAAGTGCAACGCTTTTAAGCTCCCTACTTTTATAAAGAGTAGAAGCATTGTCGGATAAGGTAATGTACCCTAAATAACTGAACTCCGACGTAACGGAAGCATTTTCTTCTTTCGTCGTCCAAATTTCCAATTTTTCCGCTGTAACGTAATATGTATATATATATATATATATATATATATATATATATATATATTCTTTTTTTAATTCTTTCACATTCAATTACATCTTTTTATAAATAACTTCATCGTGACATTGGTTAGAATTATCGTTTGAAAATCGAATAACTTTTATTAAACGAAGCCTTTAAACTCTATAGGCTGACATTGATGATCTGACGAGTAATCTAGTACTCTACGAAATCTCTTTTGCCGACATACCATTTCCATTTCCGGTTGTATAACGAGAAAAGGACGAAGAAGAGATAACGACAGGACATAGCCTCGGAAAGTCGAATTAAGCACGACATTAATTCGATTTTCATTCTACTCAAATTGCTTTTCACAGAAGAAGCCAAATAACAATAATGCTTTTTGATACAAACGAGACATTTTCTTTCATGAATTTGAAAAGAACAGAAACAGAAATTGGATCCCATCGATACTTTGATTTGCAAATATAAAAATTAACAATAATAATATTTTTTTTAATATGTATATATTTATATATAGAAATATATATATATGTATATATACGTCGATGTATATACTTATGTATAAGAACATATATATATATTTCTTTTTTTAATAATTATAGAAAATAAAAAAGTAACAAGAATTTAACCTACGTATGAGATACTGGTGTGCAAGGACTTGTATCCTGGTGAGTTTCGTAGGTCCATGAAGACGCAGTATAAGTTCTTGAGGATACGTACACTTTCTTGCACTTTGCCAGCCTCGTACCGTCGGTCCATGTATATTTAATTCTAAAGAAGAATGTCTATCCTCTTCGCCTGTATAAAGAACAAAAGAAAAGAAAAGAAAAGAAATAACATTTCGAATCGTTCCATGCAAAATTCATTATGTAATTTCCATGCATATAAAAGTTGTACACGTGTAGCATGTGAGACGGTATTTATATATTTTAGGGGTTAGAAGCAACCCCTAACGCTAAAATACATTGATCTTTTCATTAAGTTTAAAAATCACTACTCATCGTACATTCGTTAACGTTGTACGTCAAATTACATCCTTCCGACGATTTACAAGATAAACGTCAACTAGTGTCACGCGACACTAAGGTACAAGAATTATTGTCTCTTAATAAGTAACAGAGAGAACCAGTTGATTCGAAATTCAATGATTAATATATTTTTTTAACTCGAAGCAGTAAAAAAAAAAAAAAAGAAAAAAGAAAACAACAAAAATTCCTTTCAAGGCGTATAATAGCGTTTCGTTCGTGGCATTTAAAAAGGATGCAAATGAACGAAATTTTAATAGCGCAATCTAAAAGAAAATCAATGCGCCTAAATACACGCAACCATGTAAACCTCATGCCTTCGCGGATCCTCTTTGAATTTGGATGAATAAACGAATGACTGAATACCGACGAACAATACTTTTAATATTGATTATTAGGTTATAAAAATTCATCTCATTTGAACTATTTTAACATTTTATTGTTAATTAATTTTTACTTACTCGTGGCGTAAACGACGTTGAATCCTATCTTCCTCGGCATACTCGACGAAATCTCTTTTTCTACGCGAAATAATGAACGGCAATTACGACGACGGAAGAAATCAAAGTAAATTATAAAATAATGGAGAAAGGGAGAAAAAGATAGGTCAAAATTTTAAAGGCACAGCCATCTGAAAGCTCGATAGAATTGGAGCTTGCAAGTTTCACCCCGGCGCGTTGGCAGACTAACTACACGTCTGGCCGCGGCGAAGCTTGCGACAGAACTGACTGACTTGCCCTGTGTTCTTCTTGTCGTTCGACGAATATCCAAATTTCATTCAGTTCGAATATATTTAATCAATCGTTTTTTTTTT